>NW_026248845.1:0-3211 GCF_020740795.1 Apus apus | reverse complement strand
CCCAGGCCTCCTGCTTCTGCAGCATGGAAACCAGGGCTTGAGCTTCACCAAGCCTTAGTGGAATGAGCACTGGCCAACACTCCACCTTTAGTCTGGGTAATAAGCAATTTTTTACTGATTTGCAGTGTTTCCCTTGAGGCAAAATTCTTTCTGATAATAAAATTACTTTAAAAGTCCAATTGAAATAAAGGGGAAGGAAGAGGATTATTTTTTTTAATGCACTGTGTGTCTGGTGTTCAAGATTTTTGCAGCTCTTCACAAAAAAAACAGTGAAAAAGAAGTTGCTGTTACTGTATTGTCAATCAAAGTTGTAGAACATCTTGAACTTTCTGCTCATGTGATTTGGAAGCTGCAATGCCTGAAAACATCAAGAAGAAATCCAGAACTCACTTCAGTTGCACAGTTGCTCAGATAATACTTTTTAATTAACCAGTTGAATTTCTAATTGTTTCAAAGTATAGACTTGAGAACTGCTAAATGTGTCTATCTTTTATTCATTAATAAAGAACTTAAAGAACATGGTTTGTGTGAGTTTTGTGAACTTTAAATGAATGATTTTAACAAAGGATTCAAAACATGTTAGGAAGTAATTATCAAATAACTTGTTAATGATATCCAAGAGCTATACAGTATGACAGACCATTGCTCTGAACCCTAAGCCCTTCTGTGATTATTTTGGTGCTAGGAAGGAGAAAACTGCAGCTTCAAAGGCAATGAAAATTTTCATTAGAAATAGTATTCAATAACAAATGATAATCAGGATTAATGGTACTGTCAATGGTGATTCAACCAAAAGGGATTTTTGAAGTTAAAAGTGTACCAAAAAAAAAAAAAGTTGTTTTCCCAAATCATGTTATTTCATAACAAAATCACTTCTTTTGACATACACAGACCTTCTCTGTCTGCCTGAACATGGATTGCCCTTTAATACAGAACAGGATGGAATGATTAGAGATAAGGCATATATTTGCAGCAGTAACTCAATGAAGCATGTGGTGGATCAATGGGAGTCTTTAAACTTAGATTGTATGTCTCCTTTCTAAAGGTCTGCTTTAAATCAGCCCCAAGTTGAGAAACAAAACAGGGTGGAAACATTATTAAAAGCTGGTATAAAACTGAAATTGTTATCCTTCAGGAAATTTCAAGATTCCAAAATTATATTTTGCCCTAAGTTGAGTTACAAAGCAGGTTAGAAAATGCCCTAAATATTTCATTTTGAGTGCATCTTAAAGCTCACTGTTTATGTATCAACTCTCTTACCCATATCAACCCTCTTATCCATTTGTATATTATCTGTGCTGTTGGCATTAGGTTGGTCACTGTGCTTCCAGGCACGGCTCTCTCCCAAATAATTCCTTTTTCCTGCACTGTGGACATTACCTACTTTCATTTGGGAGAGTCTGTGTTTCTCTGCACACTCTTGCTGTGTCCAGCCCAGGAAGGAGACAGGACTTTCCCCAAGACCAAGGGGCAGAAGCAGGATCTGCTCTTTCTGAAGCACGTTGCCTTGCCTCTGGGCAGGGGTGCTGGTGCAGATGTGGCCCACTGCAAAGAGAGATACTGCAGGCAAGGCAAAGAGCACAGCCACAGGTTGTGGGGAACATGCAAATACCTTGATTTGACTCTGCAGTGGGGGCCTCATGTCTGAGCAGCTCTGCACTGAGTCCTTAGTGGGGCAGTGTCATCCTTGCATTCCATTATCAAAGGTGACCTGACCCTCCATGGCCCTGGGAAACGGGGAGCTGGATGTGTACAGCAGCTTGGTTTGTACAGCCAAATACCGAGGGCTACAAATAACAAACCGATGTGGCTAAAGGCAGCATAAACAGCCTTTCCCCCCTTATATTCTTGGCAAATGCTCTCAACATCACAGCAGAGCCCAAAGGGAGACACTCACTGCTGGTGAGGATTTTGTCTGATTTAGGAAGTCAAGAGCCTTTTGTGTATCATGCAATAATCTGAACAGAAGGATCCTTTTTAATTATTTGCTGATTTTTCTGGGAGTGCCAAACAAACGTTCCTGCTGTAATGACGGCTGTGAACCAATGTGGCTCTTCTGAACCTGAAGGTGTTTAATCTACACAGCTCCAAATAGGGACACAGTCTGCTTTTATTTGGAGCCATGAACATGTGAAATAGAAGCTTTGAATGAGAATGGTGGATGTGCCACAGCTTGTTGATGAGGAAGACAGTTCCCTTCCTCTCCCAGTAATATCTCTGGGGAGACATCCTTCATTCTTTCACTAGGGAAGCAGTTTTCTTATCACAGAACTAGATCGAATTACTCTGGCACAATTTACCAATGGTAGACCTTGATACATGTAATTTCATTTGCCATTTACTTACTTGGTTTTGGTATTTTTCATTCAGCCTTTATCGTACAGATTTTATTCATACTCAGGTCACAATAACAAGCCAGAGTTCAGTTTCGGATACAGGTACTACACTTGTTACTCTACAGTCATACCCAGTCAGCCCAGACCTGGCAAATCTACTGAATGCATTTGCTACAAGAAATGTGGCTTGGCAGGCTAAGCCAATCCAAGCTCTGGATGGAGGTCACTTCTCTGGAGTTTATTATCTCAGTTATTCTGAGATTTGCACTCACTTTAATTGTGACCTCTTCTCACATCCCTGACTTCTTTCCCTTTGGCCAATCCACAGTGAGTAATTATTACACCATTTGAAGGCCAAATACTTGCTTTACCTTGCATGCTGAACCTGCCCTTTATCTCATCTTTACCTCCACTACTTGCCCTTAGTGCCCTTGATAAGGCCCAACCCAGAGTGACTTTTGGTGATTTTGTGTTCCCCCATTCCCTGATTCTAGGAAATGATTCCCTGTCCCACAAAACCCATTTCAATATGCTAAACTTCGCTGAACTATTAATTGCCTACTAATTAGATGTTGCTTTCAATAAATATGCCAGAGATTCTCACAATCTAAGATTTAGCTCTTTAATAAGCATATCCAGGAGTCTAAACTCTGCTGTTATGAAACGCTTCGGAGACGTAGCAAATTATAAGTTCAGTTTTTCTCTCAAGTGTATCCTTTAGTACTGGAAGTTTTAAGCAGAAAAAAATATTAAAAAAATAAAATAAAAGAAGAAGTGAAAAAAATTGGTCATGAATGTGGGTTGTTTAGCAAACAAGAAGTTCCTAACCAGAAGAGTAATGGCAGGTTTCCAAAAGCCACTGGGCTCAGGGACTG
>NW_026248844.1:0-20157 GCF_020740795.1 Apus apus | reverse complement strand
ACCGCTTCGGCACCACTGTCGCCCGTCTCATTGCCATGTCAGTGGGGGGGGCACCGAGGGGGGCCCTTGGGGAGTGAGGTGGGGGGAAGCACCGAGGGATGTTTATCCAGGCAGCCAGGAGAGGTGGGGTGGGCAGGGTCCTGCTACCTCGGGGCACCTTGATGGCTGGCGGAGGGTCACCCAGTGCCTCCCCCAGCACCCCATTGCCCCTGGCCCCCCATTCTTTCTCAGGTCTGCCCAAGCCCCCCCCCCCTTATGTCCCTGTGTTCCTTGGCCCTGGGATGCAGGGACCATGGCTGTGGGACACCCATGAGATATGGGGTGGTGGGTGCAGGGGTGCCAGCTGTGCCCCTGTCCCCACGTGTGACCACTATCCCCTTATCCCAGCTCCCTCTACACTGGTGGGACCCTGCTTGTCGCCTTCTCCACCCCAGGTGAGACCCCACAGGCACTGGGCACCTTGGCCTGGGGGAGGAGAATCAAGCGGGACCTCCCCCTCAGTGTCCCCACTGACTGTGGTTGGGTCCCCCTCTGTCCCTGCTAACCTCTGTGTCTCTAGAGATGGCAGTGCTGCTCTTCCCGGCCATGTCCATGCTATCAGTGGGTGGCATTCTCCTCATCCTCACCAACATGCAGGTGAGTTGTCTGGGCTCCCCTGACCTCCCTATGGTGGGGGGGAGGTCCTTGCTTGGCACCGAGGGGACCCTGATAACACAGGAACGTTCTCTCGGGGCCAGGTGGGAAACCTCTTTGGGAAGTATCGCTCCATCATCATCACCCTCTACAACGGAGCCTTTGACTCCTCCTCCGCCATCTTTCTCATCATCAAGGTGGGCACGGGGGGGTGGGGGCAAGCAGAGGTGCTGGGGGGTGGCGAGGACCCGGTGCCAGCCTGTCCTTGTCCCCAGGTGCTGTATGAGCACGGGCTGTCCCTGCGGGCCATGTTCCTCTTCATGGCAGCCTGCAGCACCTGGCACCTCCTGCGCACCCTCTTCCTCATGCCCCGCACCCGCATCCCCTACCCGCTGCCCCCCGCCTATGACTACGGGTAGGGGGCTTGGGGGGCCAGCCCCTGGGGGGTGACAGTGCCAGGCCCGTGGGGGGGTGGTGGGTCCTGTCCCATGGGTGGTGGGTCCCCTCTTGCAGTTGGTGGGTCTGTCTGTGTGGTGGGTAGGGTGTGGTGGGTCGGTGGTGGTGGTGGGTGACTGAGCAGGGGGTGACAGGCGGGGGGTGATGGTGCGGGCGGTGATGGTGCAGGGGTGATGGGTCGGCGGTGGGTGGCGATGGGGGGGTTGGCCGGGCTGTGGTGCCCCGGGGCAGGCAGTGCATGACAGTGGGGTGATGGGTGGGGGTGGCAGGGTGGTGTGTGATGGGGTGGAGGGTGACTGGGCAGTGGGTGACGGTGGGTGATGGTGGGCGTGGGGGTTCCAAACTGCGGTGCCTGGGGCAAGGGGTGCTGGGGTGGGCGGTGGGTGCGGGGGGTGACAGCGCGGGGCGTGCCGGGCGCTGTTCCAGGCTGCGGTGCCCGGGGCGGTCCCGCTCCTACCGCACTTACGAGGAGAAGCGCCCGCCGGGGGAGGCCGGGCCCGAGGAGACCCCCCTGGAGCCGGGGGCACCGCGAGGTGCGGGGCGGGGCCGGGGGCGGGGGCGGGGCCTGCCCGGGCAGGGCTGCCCGCTGGGGGTGGACGTGGCCGAGCTGGTCACCGGGGAGCGCTCGGGGTGGGGCGCAGGGAGAGCGGTGGGCGTGGCTATGCAGATGTGGGGGTGCGGCCAGGGGGCGTGTCTGCACGAGTGGGCGTGATCCGCGATGGGCGTGGTTATGCAAACGAAGGGGCGTGGTCTAACCGGGGCGAGGGCATGACCGGGACACGTGGGCGGGACAGGGTGTGGCAGTGGGCGGGGCAGCGCGTGGGTGGGTGTGGCAGTGGGCGGGGCCGGGTGTGGCCGTGGGGTCCCCCCCACCTCACAGCCCCTGTCCCCCCAGACGCGGCCCCCCCGGTGACGCCCTTCGCGGCCTGCGCGCGCTCGGCGCTGTTCGCCTGGCACGTGGCCTGGCTGTCGGTGATGCAGCTGCGGCACTACCTGTTCATCGGCACCCTCAACCCCCTGCTGGACCACCTGGCCCGCGGGGACCCCCGCCTGGGTATGGGGGGGGCAGAGCGGGGGACCTCACCTGGGGATGGGGGGGGGACCGCCGCCCAGATACAGGGGGGCCACAACCGCCACCGGGGTACACAGCCGCCTGGGGGCAGCCCAGGGGTCTCCCGTGGGGTGGGTAGGGGGTGACCAAGGGACCCCAGCTCCTCCTGACGCTGTACCCCCCCGCAGTGAGCACCTACACCAACGCCTTCGCCTTCACCCAGCTCTGCGGGGTGCTCTGCGCCCCGTGGAACGGCTTCATCCTCGACCGGCACAAGCGCGGCAGGACCCCCCGCCCCGAGGGTAACCAGCCCCGCGCCCCACGGGACCCCCGACCACGGCGGGGACACGGCTGGGGACACCTGCCCTGACCCCGATGGGCTTGGGGACACGCGAGCCCCGGCCCCGCTGCTCCCGCGCGTGTCCCCGTGCCCTGACCGCGGTGCCCGCAGGAGCCCTGGGGACGCTGGCGGACCTGCGCGCTTCGGTGCTGTCCCTGGCGGTGACAGTGACACAGTGCCTGCTGTTCTCGGTGTGCGCGGCCGTGCCCGTCCTGCCCGTCCAGTTCGGCACCTTCGTGCTGCAGGTGCTCAGCCGCTCCTTCCTCTACGGGGGCAACGCCGCCTTCCTGGCCATCGCGTGAGTCCTGCCACCGCCACGGGCACTGGGGGGGGGGACAGGGCACATGGCAGGGGACAGAGTGGTTTGGGTCAGGGTGCTGGGGACAGGGGGATGGTGACAGGGATGGGGGGTGTTAGGAGCTGGTGTCGGGGTGGGGGTGATGAGGTGCCCTGGCAGTGCCTCAGGGTGACCCAGGGTGGCCCAGTGGTGTCCCGGCAGTGACATGGTATGACCCAACAGTGACACAGGGTGACATGGTTGTCCCACAGGTTCCCCCCGCAGCACTTTGGGAAGCTCTACGGCCTGGCCATGGCCCTGTCGGCGCTGGTGGCCCTGCTGCAGTACCCCTTGGTGGCCCTGGTGCGTGGGCCCCTCGGCGGGGACCCCTTCTACGTGAGTGCCGGCCCCACAGCTGCCCCGGGAGGGAAGAGGACCCTGGCCCTGCCCCAGAAAGGGATGGGAGTCCTGCCCCCTGAGGAAGGAGGCCCTGCACCCAGCACGGGGCGGCTGTGGGGCTGCCCCAGCCCAAGCCCCACAGCCTGACCCACCTCTTCTTTCTCCCAGGTGAACTTGGGGCTCATCGCTGTGGTGCTGGTGGCCTTTGTCAGCCCCGTGGTGGTGACCCGCGAGTGCCAGCGGCGAGCCAAGGAGCTGGGGGCTGCTGGCACCCCCCTGGCAGCCCCCCCCAGCACCCAGGCCACCTCCGAGCTGCCCCACTGAGCCCTGTGCACACCAGCCCCCCATTTCCTACTGGACTTGGGGGGGGTGTGCAAGCGGGACAGGGGGGAGTTGGGAGTGCAATAAACCACGCTGCCCCCTCTGCCTGCCATGCTGCAACCCCCACAGGGCTTCTCTGGTGTCTGCCACTGCTGTCCCAGGCTGGGGGGCACAGACCCCTCCCCACAGTCCTGCAGCACACACGGACACAGTCTAGGGGTTCCACTGCTTTACTGGGACAGCAGCCACCGTGGGCCTTCAGGCTGGGGAAGGGGGCCAGGGCAGCACCTCTGGGGGCCTCAGTACTGGCAGATGAAGGGACGCAGCTCGTAGCAGACCCTGCTCCTCCAGAGGCCATCTGGGGACATGGGCAGCATCAGGGCCACAGGGTGGACCCCAGTGCCATGGACCCAGCCACCCCCAGTGCTCTGTATCCCCTACCAGTGTCCCCCAGAACCTTTCTGTGCCCTCCCCAGGGCCTTGTGCCTCCTCCCAGTGCCCCCCAGTACCCTTCTGTGCCCCTCCCAGTGCCCTCCTCTGCCCTTCCCAGTAACCCCCAGTGCCCTGTACCCCCTCCCATTGTGCCCACTGCCCCATGCCCCCTTCCCACTGCTCCCTCCCAATGCAACTAGTGGCCTGTACTCCTCCCAGTGCCCCCCCCTCCAGTGTCCTCCCTTATTCCTCCCAGTAATCCCCAGTGCCCCGTGCCCCCTCCCATTGCAACCAGTAGCCTGTACCCCTCCCAGTCCCCCCCGTGCCCTCACCGTAGGTGCTGAGGGTGGCGCAGGTGGGAACGAGGTGGCTGGGATTGGTGGGCGCCCAGTTTGCGTAGTTCCAGGAGCTGGAGTCTTCCCAGTGGGATCCCCACTGCCCCCCCTGCACAGCACTGCCTCAGTACCAGCCCCCAGCCCAACACCCCAAAAACCGTCCCCAGCACCTCAAAAATCGGTCCCAGACCCAGAACCCCATGGCCAGCCCCATTTCCAGCATCCACCACCCAGCTCCTACACCCACACCCACCCTCAGCGCCCCATTCCCAGCCCCCACTCCCACCCCCCAGGCCCCCACCTCACCGTTCTGCGGGTGACAGCCCCGATCCAGACCTTGCGGCGGGTGTAGGTGCGGGCCAGCTCCATCAGGTCCTTGTTGAGGGCAGCGCTGTGCACCGAGGCCAGCTCCCCCTGCAGCACCTTCCGGCAGTGCCCCTGGGGGACAGGACACGGATCAGCACCCGGGAACGCCCCGGGAACCCCCCAATATCCCCGACACATCCCGGGAACCACGGGGAACCCCTTGGGACTCCCAGCACCCGCCGGGAGCTCACTGCTACCTCCAGCAGTGTTCCTGCAGGACAGGCACCCCCATCACCCCCCAGCGTCTGCCAGGAACCCCCCTCGCCCCCCCGGCAACCCCCGTCCCCTCACCTGGGCCCCCGCGTAGGTGCGCAGCGAGGTGACCACGGCGTAGCGGAACTTGGAACCCTCCAGGGCCGCAGGGACCCCTGGGGGGGCTGGAAGTGGGACAGGGTGAGGGCTGGCGCCGAAGGGCACACGGCGCTGTCCCAGCGAAGGGGGCACCAGCGTCTCCCCCGGGGGGGCGGGGGACCCTGGGCAAATTGGGGGGGAGGGATTCTCAGGGTGTCCCCAGGGGTGGCGGCACTTACCGGAGCGGCGGGATGAAGCCATGCCCAGCAGGGCCAGGGCCAGGAGCAGGCGGGGTGACATGGCGGGGCTGGCGACACCGGGGACCCGGGGACACGGCTGGGCTGGGACACCTCGGGTACCTGCCAGAGAGGCCATGTCCCCAGCCACCCTCTGCCACCCTCAGCCACCCCCTACGCCCCAGTGTCCCTCTGCCAACTCTGGCGCCACCCCGTCCCCTGTCCCCTCTGCCACCCCCACGACCCCCAGCCCCCTCTTGCCCCCGGCACCCCAGAGCCCCCATACCAGCCGCAGGGACACCCCCCAGTCCCCAGCCCACCCCGCTGTCCCCGTCTCTGTCCCGGCCCCTCACCTGGCACTTGGGGGTCTCTGTTCGCTGTCACGGTTATAGGGGTGACGGGGCCACGTGTCCTCACCGCAGCCTTGAGACACACAGCCCCCCTCAAGGCCCCCCCAAACCCTGGGCACGGGGGAGGCGGGACGGGATCCGGGGTCCTGCCCGCTCCCTCCCGGCTTTGGTTCAGAGGAAGGGACTGTGGCTGCTTAGGGGGGTGCGGGGGGGGGGGGGGGGGGGGCTCAGGGGATGCGGTTGGGGTTTGGGGTGCAAGGGGGAGGGGGAAGATGACTATGGGATGTTGAGACTTGAGCCCCAGCGGGTCGGAGGAAGGGGAGCGCCGGGGGGGGAGGGGGGTGGGGGGTGGTCAGTGCAAGCACCGGCGGGGGCAGACAGGGAGTTCAGGCCGGGGGGAGGGGGGAGTCAGGCCGAGGGGCGCTGAGGGCCAACGGCCGGGACGGACCCCGGGGGGGCCACAGCCGTTGGGGAGGAAATGGCCCTTGGGCAAGGGCTGACCGGCGGGAGATGGTATCAGACCCCCCCCGCACCCCAACCACCCCGCACCCCAACATCCCGCCCTCGGGACAGCACCCCTTCCCCCAGTCCCCGACCCCCGCCGGGGGCCCCGAGCCCACCTTGGGGTGCAGAGGAGGTAACAGCCAGTGCCAGCCACAGCCCCAAGCGCTCATTAGCAGCCGATAGGAAACACCGGCTAATAAGCCTCGCAGCTAATGAGCCCGCTTGTGCACTCGCCTCATTAGCACCCTAAATACCCACACCGGGCTGGGGGGCGCCGTCCCCCAGAGCCCCCCGAGCGCGCGCAGTGAGAAGCTGAAGCGCTGCCGCTGTGACTGGGGGAGGGATCCCCCGATTGTGTTTGGGGGTAACGGTCCCTCCGTGTCGGGGCGGGGGGGGGGTCGGGTTTGGGACCCCACCAACCCCCCCCCCCCCTCCTTGTGCGCAGAGCGGGGGTAAAGAAACACTGGGGAGGGGGCGCGGGGTCATTGCACACGGGGAACGGACCCAGTCTGGGGACACCAGCGTGCTCGGCGCCCTTTCACCCCAATCCCCCCCGAAGCCATGAGCCTCTGCACCCCCACAGCCCCCGCGGACCCCCGCCCCCCACGCCCGTGCACACCCAGCCCTCTTCTCCGGACCAAAGCCCGGTGGGGGCAGGCAGGACCCCGGGTCCCCCACCCTGTGCCCAACGGTTGGTGGGGAGGCCCCGGGGGGCTGTCGCAAGGCTGCGGTGGGGACACGTGGCCCCGTCCCCCCTATAAGGGTGACAGCGGGCATAGCCCTCCCCAAGTGCCAGGTGAGGGGCGGGGACAGCGACGGGGACAGCGGGATGTGCTGGGGACCGGCGAGGTGTCCCTGTGTCTGGTGTGGGGGGCTCTGGGGTGGCTGGGGGGTACGGGGGGGCACAGTGTGCCTGGGCCACGGGGTAGCAGCGGGGGACCAGAGACATGGAGGGCACTGGAGGGCTGGGGGCCGTTGGGGTGGCACCAGGGGTGGCAGAGGGGACAGGGTGGCATTCGGGATGGTGGAGGGGCAGTGGGGACACGGGGGGGCAGGATGTGGGTGATGGACATGGAGCGGCAGAGGGTGGCTGGGGACATGGCATCTCCAGAGGGTTCCCATGATGCCATGTCCCCGGTTCATCAGTGTCCCCAGCCCCTCCCCATGTCACCTTCCCTGCTCCTGCTCCTGGCCCTGCTGGGCACGGCATCATGCAGCCACCCAGGTGAGTGCCACCGCCCCTGGGGACATCCTGGGGACCCTCTGGGGACACCCGGGTTCCCTCACCCTCTTGCCGGGGTGACCCTGCTGGTGTCCCCAGCCCCTGCCAGCCCTGAGGTGTTGGAGACGTCGCTAGAGGTGCCGGGGAATGACACGAGGCAGGAGCTGGTCCCCGACCCCCGGGGTGTCCCCAACACCCGCTACATCGTTGTGCCGCGGCCCCTGAGCTTCCGCCGGGCCATGGTGGGCAGGGGACGGGGGCGGGATGGGGTATGTGGGGTCCAGGGGCGTGTCCCACTCTGGTGTCTCTATCACCGTGTCCCCGCAGCGTGTCTGTGCCCGGCGGTTCGGCGGCCGCCTGGCCTCCATCCACAGCGCTGGCACCAACGCGGCGCTGCAGCTGCAGGCTCGGCTGAACACCAAGAGCGGCTTCGTCTGGATTGGGGCCGTCACCAAGCCCTGGGTGAGGGACCCCGCCCTGTCTCCAGAGCCCCTCGGGGTGTCCCAGACCTGTCTCCTGTCCCCAGAGTCCACCTTGCATGTCCCAGCCCTGTCCCCTCTCAGCAGAGCCCCCCCCCGGGATGTCCCAACCCCTGTCCCCGCGCTCCCCGGGTGCCCCAGTCCCATCCTCAGAGCCCATTCTAGGTGTCCCCGCCTTGTTCCCCCACGACGTCGCCCCGGGCCCCCCCGCCCGGTGCCGGGGGTGTCCCCGTGTCCCTGACCCCCCTTCCAGCGCAGGACCGTGCAGTGTCACTGGGTGGACCGGAGCCCCTGGGACTTCCACAACTGGCAGCTGAGGCACCCGCTGTGCACCGGCCGCTTCTGCACCACCCTCTGCACCGCGGGTGGGGGCACGGGGGGAACCGGGGGCCTGGGGGAGCGGGGGGAACCAGGGGGCCTGGAGAGACGGGGTGGTGGGAACAACGGGGGGCACCCTGGGCAAAAGGGGTCCGGGGGGGGCTGACCCATGGGGGAGTGGGGAGGATGCGGGGGGCTCAGGAAGGGAGGGGGTACCGGGGGCTGGGGCTGGTCCCTGTCCCTCGGTGCTGTCTGGTGCTGACGCCCCTTTCCCCCCCCAAGACGGTCGCTGGAGGAGCCAGGGCTGCAAGGTGAAGTTGCCCTTCATCTGCGAGTGCTGAGGGGCTCAGCCTCCCCTGCGTCCCCCCTCTCCCTGGGGGGCTCAATGAACATCAGCTTTCTGCACCTTGTCTGTGTCCGGGTCTGGGGAGGACCGGAGGGGGGTGGGAGGGGTCGATGATGGCTGGGGGCGGTGGGCAGCACCCTGGGGGCGGGGTTGGGGAGAGGGGTTGTCCCTTGTACCCTGCACGGGCCCTGGGGGGGCACAGGGTCCCCTCCCGGGGGCTGTGGTGGCACCATGAACCCCCCCAAACGACCCCAGGCCAATGGCAACCCCTTGACCTCCTCCCCTCAGCCCTCCCACCCTTCCATCAGCCCCCCCAACCACCTGTCGCCCCCCACCCCCCGCTCCCCACGGGTTGGACACAGCCGGGGGTGCTGCCAGCGAGGGTTTATTGGGGGGGTGGGAACCCCCAGGACGGGGCCGGTGGGGGCAAGGAGGTACAGGGGTGGTGGTGGAGGGGGGCAGCGGGGAGGCTGAGCCCCTCGGTAGTGGCAGGGGAGGGGCAGCCACCCCTGGCACCCCCCGCGTCCACCGGGAGGGTTGGGGGTCACCTCTGGCACCCAACGGCACCTACTGCCCCAGGGACCAGCCCCGGGGCCACCCCCAGCCCCCCCGCAGAGAGGTGGGAGCTGTGGGGACATGGGGGTGAGGGTGGGAGGACCTGGGCAGGTGGCACTTGGAAGGGGGCACTGGGATGGGGGGACAGACGGTAGGCTGTGGCACCCTAGGGTCAGTGCTGGGACAACCGGGGGGGGCACTGGGGGCAGCTTGTGGGGGCCCCGGCCACCCCCCGGGTCCCGCGGTGGCACGGAACACAAAGGTGCTGGGGGTCAGCAGGGGGGCACCAGAGGGCTGTGTCCCCTGTCCCCACACCCCAGGCACACACCTGGGTGGCCCCTGTGAGACAACCCTGGAGCCCCTCTGCCCCCCGTGGTGTCTCCCCCTCCTCCCCACACCCCGTGTGCCCCCCCCGCCCCACAGCCCCCATGTCCCCCTGCCACCCTGTGCCCTGTGCCCCAGCTGCCATCCCCATGGCATTGTCCCCACAGCCACCAGCGTCACCCCCTCTGCCCCGAGTGTCCCTGCTGGCAGCAGGGGGAGGGGGTGCCCCATGGCGGGGGCAGCTGTGGGGCTGCCCCACGGTGCCAAGTGCTACAGGCCAAAGGAGCCAGTGCCCGAGTCACTGGAGGGGTCCCGGGGGCAGCCCCCCAGAGCTTCAGGGGTCCTGGCTGTGGGGCTGGTGGGGGGTGCGGGCACGGCGACCTCCGGCACCTGTGGGGCAGGGAACAGGCACTGGGTCAGGCCCTGCCCCATAGCCGGGCCCCTGGGGGTTCAGGGGTGCTGCCTGCACGTCTGCCCCCACCAGCCCCACATGCCCCAGTGTGGCCTGAGCAGCTCCCCCAAGGTGACCCTGGTGTGGCCTAAGCCCCACAGCAGCCCCACAGTGTCCCCAGCCCCACAGCGGTCCCAGCCCCCCAGCAGCCCCAGGCCCCCTGCTGACCTCCTCAAACTTGCGGGCCTTGTAGTGCTCAGCTCCATGCAGGCAGTTCAGCAGGATGATGTCGCACAGCACCGTGCCCTGGGGGGTGGAGGGCATGCTGTGGGGCACCCCCTGATCCCCACAGCCATCCAGGCTGCTGCCAGCCTTGGGCTCTGTGGTGTTCCCCACCCCACGGGTGCAGGGTTCTCCTCCTCCACCCCCCTCCCAAGCACCATGGGGCACCACTGCCCCTCCACCCCACGGTGACACTGCCAGGCAGGGGCTGAGAACAGCCACAACTCACCACACCGATGGAGGTGAAAGCTGCCACTGCATTGATGAGCGTGGGGATGACACTGAACTTCCCAGCCTGGGGGTGCAGAGACTCTGTTGGGGGGGCCCCCACCCCCCCATGGCCCGCCCAGCCCCTGCCCCACATACGTTGCCGTACACCAGGACGTCGAAGCGGATGCCGAAGGCCTTGGTGAGGGTCCGGTGCTCGGTGCCGTTGTGCAAGCGGTAGTACCGGGCGTGCCTGGGGGACAGGGGGACAATGCCGGGCCGGGCCACGCACACGCGTGTGACATGCGTGACACGTGTGCCAGGCGTGTCCTGTGGCAGCACCTGAAGTTGTATCCGGAGGCAGGGGCGCGGGCGCGTCCATCCAGGCGGGTGAAGGAGTAGTGGGGCAGGCAGTGCTCCCCGCCAAGGTCCAGGTCACACACCCACCCGATCTTGATGCCCAGCACCCCCCCCTGCCCCAGGGTCAGGTGCTGGGCCCCTGGCCCCGTGACCCCATGGCCCTGTGTCCCCATGCCCCCCATCCCACATCCCCCTGTCCCCTTGTCTGTGTGTCCCACACCCCTATGTCCCACATCCCAAACCTCATGCACCCACATCTACATCCCTGTGTCCCCATGTCCCTGTGTCCCCACCGTCCATGTCCTACATCCCTGTGTCCCCACATCCCATTCCCTACATCCCACATCCCCGCCCTCCCAAGCCCCATGTCCCTGTGCCCCCACATCCCACATCTGCCTGTATCCACGACCCCATATCCCACACCCTCACATCTTCATGTCCCCATCCCATGTCTCACACCCCTGTATCCCACATTCCCATGTCTCACATCCCCATGTCCCCACATCCCACGTCTCACATCATGTCCCTCAGTTCCCCCCCGCCGTGTCCCCACATGCCCCGTCCCCCCGCCGTGTCCCTTGTCCCCGTTCCCCCGCTGCCCCTGCTCACGGTGGCAGCCAGCGTGGGGAAGTCCTGCCCGGCCATGCGGGCGATGTCCCCCAGGCGCAGGATGGGGCAGAGGGGCTGGTCCTGGGGGTGGAAGCGGCACTGGCTCAGGTTCCCCCCGCTGCCAGGGGGTGGCAGGTTGTTCCTGGGGATGGGGAAGGGGACATGGCATCAGTTGGGGGGACTGGGGGACACCCCCCCATCCCCCTGTCCCCAGGGCCACCCACTTCTCGAAGCCGAAGAGCGGGAAGCGGACGCTGTTCTTGATCAGGAGGGTGAAGTTCTCGGCCTCCAGCATGATGGGGCTGAGGGGAAGGTGACCATGAGGACACAGGGGGTGCCGCCCGCCGCCCCCCGTGACCCCGGTGACACTCACACGTCCACAGTGTCCACCTCAGCCGGGCACCAGCCCCAGATCTCGCAGGTGCGGAGGGTGCGGTTGAAGGGGACGCAGCGCCCGGTCAGCATCCCTGGGGACCCCCTGTCAGTGCCCCTGGGGACTCCTCCCCTCCCCCAGTCAGCACCTCTGGGGACCCCACATCAGCACCCCTGGGGACCCCTCCATGGGTGTCCCTGGAGTCCCACCCCGCCACACCTGGTCAGCATCCCTGGGGACCCCTCCATGAGTGCCCCATGGGACATCCCTCTGGGGACACCCCCTGCCCGGTCAGCACCCCTGGTGACCCCCTCAAAGAGTGTCCCTGGGGATTCCTCCCTGGGGGCACCCCCATCAGAAACCTTGGGAATCCTCCCAGTATGTCCCTGGGGACTCCCTGTCATCACAGCCCCCTGGCCAGCGGATCCTCCCTACTTCCCGTGTCCCCAGGGTTGGGGGTCCTGGGGGACATCAGGGGGGGTCAGGGGGTAGGTCTTGGGGGTCTCCTCACCGCTGCCTGTGGCAGAGCCCATCTCCTGGCAGTGCTGATCGGCCGTGCAGCGGTACCGGGGGTCGCCCTGTGGGGGGGTGGGTGAGCAGGGCTGGGGGGCCGTGAGACGGGGGTCCCCCCGTACCCCCCCAAGCCGTACCTCCGGGCACTGCCCCTGCACCTGGTTCTCCGTCAGGATCTGCTTGGTGACCACCACGAACACCGAGGCACCCTGGGGGGACATCACTGTCACCTCACCCCGTCCTTGGGGGGAAACAGAGGCAGGAGGGGCCTGGGGGGGTCCGGCCCTCACCTGGGGGGGGGGTCACGTAGTCGGCCGTGTCCAGCACCCGCCCGGCATAGTGCCCCACGCCCTTGACCTTGGTGACCACCGAGGACTCGATGGCCGTTTCCCGCACCTGGTAGGCTTTCTCGTGGAGGAACACCCACCTGGGGACACCCGGGGGGGACAGTGGGGACGGCCACCCCCCCCCCCCCCCCCCCGACAGGGCCGGCCGCAGCCCCCGGCACCCCCCCAAGCACGGGGGTGTCAGCTGGGGGGCTGCTGGTCCCTGCCACCTGGTCACCGCCGGGGGCAGAGACCCCCCCCCCGCCCCTCTGCCGCTGTCCCCCCCCGGTCACCCGCACTGCCGCTCTCTCCCGGCTGTCCCCACCGTCTCACCCGCACCGACACTCTGTCCCGGCTGCCTCCCCGCCCCGTCACCAGCCGCCACCAGCACCCCCGGCACTGACCCCCCTGTCACGCCCCCACCTCTCCCCCCCCCCCCGCTCCTTCACCTCCGCTGCCACCTGCCACCCCCCCTTGTGCCCGGACTGTCCCCTCGCTGTCACCTGCTGCCACCCGCAACCCCCCCGTTCCCCTGTGCCCCCCGCTCGTTCCCGTCGAGTGACGCCCGGGGTGGGGGGGTCCCGGGGTGAGTCTCTGGGAGGTCCCGGGGGTGTTCGGGGCATGGCGGGGATGCCGGGGGTCCCGCGTGGCTCTGGGGGATCCCAGGGGGCTGCCGGAGGTCCCGGGGGGTCCCGGGGGTGCTGAGGTGTCCAGGGAAGTTCTCGGAGCGGGGGTGCCGGAGGCTCCCGAGGGGTCCCGGGGAGGTGCCGGGGGGTGGCGGTGCCCTCAGGGGGTTCCCGGAGGGGGCCCGAGGGGGGTCTCCTGGGGATGCCGGGGGTCTCACCCGATGAAGTAGGCGAGGATGAGGAACTGGAGGGCGCGGTGCAGGACCCCCACCCGCCGGCTCCGCACCACCACCGCTTTGGTGGTCTCGTAGGAGAAGAAGGCGCCGGGGCAGCGGGGGAGGGGGCGCGGGGGGGACATGGCAGGGTGGGGGGCGGCGGGAGACAGGCAGGGGGCAGGCAGCGAGGGGCAGGGGCCGGGCAGGGGGAAGAGGCACCGGGGGGGTCCGGGCAGGGGTCTGGGCGGGGCTGCGGGCAGGGTGCGGGCAGGGTGCGGGCAGCGCGGTGCGGGCAGCGCGGGCAGGTTACGGGCAGCGGGGGGCGGTGCGGGCTGGGCGGGGGGGGGGGGGCGGGGGCTCAGCGGGGGGCGGGGAGGGGTCGCCACCCCTTCCTGGAGGAGGGAGGGAGGAATGGGGGCGGAGGGGTCCGTCCCGCGGGGTTGTCCTACGCTAGGTCGCCCCGTGCCCGCCCCACAGCCCGGGGGGCGAGGCCGCTCCGCGTGTGGGGGTCCCTGAGCTTGCGGTGCTGGGATTTGAGGGGTCCCCTGCGGGGGTTCCCGCGGGGGCTGCGCGGCCCCAGGCGCTGGGGGGGGGGGGCCCATCTGTGGGTGCCTTCTGCTGAGGGTGACTCCGTCCTCTGGCCCCGCGTACGGCAGCGCCCCCGTTCTGAGCGTGTTTCCATGTCCGGGCTGTTTTGGGGCGCCCGGCCCGGGGGTGCCCTGGGGGGAGGGGGGGGGGGGGTATTTGGAGGGGGGTGCCCGCGCGCCGCCCCCGGAGCTTGGGGATGCCCCGTTCCCGCGGGGCCCCGTGCTGGGGTGTCCCCGTGCCCGGGCGCCCCGTTCGGCGGGTCCCGCCCCCCGCCCCGCGGTGCCCCCGGGGCGGCCCCGGGCGCTCGGTGCTCCGGGCGGGGCAGCGAGGCGGGGACGGGCCGCGCTAGGCCGCCCTCCCACCCCCCCGCTGCCGCTCTAGCCCGAGTCCTCCGGGCGCTCGCTGGCGCCGGCGCCGTGCGGTGCCCCCGGCCGGTCCTCCCGGCCTGGTGGCGGCGCCCAGAGCGGCTCCTCTCGATGGCGGAAGTGGCAGCGGCTTCCGGCGGCTCCAGGTGGTGGCGGCGCGGGGGGAGGCTCCGCGCCAGGTTCGTGTTGCGCAGGCGGGAAAAGTGGCGGCGGTGCGGGGGGGGGGGGGGGGGGCTGGGCGGGGGGGGCAGGACCCGACAGGGGGCGACCGGGCCCCGGGGGGGCAGATCCGGGGGGGGGGTGGGGGGTGGGGGCGGGGGCGATGCGGGGGGGCGGCCGAGCCCCGGGGAGGGGGGATAAGACCGTGGGGGAGGGGAGCGGGGCCTGGGGAGCGGCCGAGCCCCCGGGGGGTCAGGCCTCGTGGGGGGCGTGGGCTGGGGATGGGGGGGGCGAGGAGGAGGGGGGCCCCGGGGGAGGCTGAGGGTGGCTTAGGGTGAGGGGAGGCAGGAGGAAGGGAAGGGGTGAGGGCGGGGGGCGCAGGGAAGGCCCTGGGGAAGGGAGGAGGGGGACCCAGGGGGCTCTGGATCACCCCCACGAGGGCGTCACTGCCACCCGTGGAGGCAGCATCTGGGGGGGATGAGGAGAGCAGGGCTGGGGGGGTGGAGGGCAGAGAGTTGTTCCCACCGCCAGGGCTCCCCTCACCCTCCTCTCCCCCCGCAGCTGCTTAGTTCTGCTCGGGGCATGCCGGGCCGGGGGGGCCACTGAACCCCGTGCTGTGCTCAGCCGCCTCCCCCAGCCATGGCCGACACGCTGGAGTTCAATGAGATCTACCAAGAGGTGAAGGGGTCCATGGTGAGTTGGGGAGGGGTGGTCTGGTCCTGGGTGGGACCTGGTGGGAGCACATCGTGTTGGGACCCGCAAGGTGCTTCCCCCCGGTGTCTCCTGCCGTGCCTGTGTGGGGCTGTGCAGCAGCAGCCCGGTCCAGTGGGGGAGTCTGGGGGTCCCGGGTGCCTCAGGGTCACCCAAGGCCCTCGGGCTCTGGGGAGACTGTCCCAAAAATCCCACTGGAGCTGCAGCACCACGTCACGGGGCTGAGTGAGGGCTGGAGCTGGGGGGGTCCCTGCTCCCGGTGTCATTGGCTGTTGCCCCCCACCCCCCCCCAGAACGACGGGCGGCTGCGGCTGAGCCGCCAGGGCGTCATCTTCAAGAACAGCAAGACGGGGAAGGTGGACAACATCCAGGCCTCGGAGCTGGCCGAGGGCGTCTGGCGGCGCGTGGCGCTGGGCCACGGCCTCAAGCTGCTCACCAAGAACGGGCACGTCTACAAGTACGACGGGTTCCGCGAGTCGGTGAGTCCAGAGCCCCCCAGGGCCCCCAGAGCCCCCAGAGCCCCAGGCGTGGCTGGCGGCTCCGCTCTGCTGGTGCTGAGGTGAGCTGTGCTCCCTGCGGGTCACAGCCCTGGCCCCCCAGGAACAGCTTGACCCCCTGAACCGCTCTGCCCCCCATTTTCCTTGCTACCACCTTTGTGGTGGGAACTGTGTCCCCATCCCAGCCCTGGGCAGCACCTGCCACCCATCAGGGTCCCCAACACCCTGTGGGGGTCCTGCCCCCCCTGTCCCCCCAGGAGTTTGACAAGCTGTCGGAGTTCTTCCGGGCCCACTACCGGCTGGAGCTGGCAGAGCGGGACCTGTGTGTGAAGGGCTGGAACTGGGGCACAGTGCGCTTCGGAGGTGAGGGGGTGACACCGGGGTGACACCGGGGGTCTGTGGGGCGGGGGCCAGTCCCTCCATGACAGCCATGTCCCCCCCACCCCAGGGCAGCTGCTGTCCTTCGACATCGGGGAGCAGCCGGTGTTCGAGATCCCCCTCAGCAACGTGTCCCAGTGCACCACGGGGAAGAACGAGGTGACACTGGAGTTCCACCAGAACGATGACGCCGAGGTGTCCCTCATGGAGGTCCGCTTCTACGTCCCACCCACCCAGGAGGATGGCGTGGACCCCGTGGAGGTGAGCGGGGGGCCTGCAGCTGAGGGGGATGGCAGGGGAGGATGGTGCCCCCCGTGACTCCCTCTCCCTCTCAGGCCTTTGCCCAGAACGTCCTGTCCAAGGCAGACGTGATCCAGGCCACTGGAGATGCCATCTGCATCTTCCGGGAGCTGCAGTGCCTGACGCCGCGCGGCCGCTACGACATCCGCATCTACCCCACCTTCCTGCACCTGCACGGCAAGACCTTCGACTACAAGATCCCCTACACCACCGTGCTGCGCCTCTTCCTGCTGCCCCACAAGGACCAGCGACAGATGTTCTTTGTGGTGAGGGCACGGGGGCTGCCCCCGCCCCAGGGGACGGCAGGTGACGGGTTCAGGGGGGTTTCAGGGCCTCTTCTCCTTCCAGATCAGCCTGGACCCCCCGATAAAGCAAGGCCAGACCCGCTACCACTTCCTCATCCTGCTCTTCTCCAAGGATGAGGACATCTCCCTCACCCTCAACATGAACGAGTGAGCGCAGCTCCTGCCAAGCCCCCTCCCGGCCCTCCCCTCCCCCGGGCAGGGGGCTGCGGGGAGGGAGGTGCTGAGCCCCCCCGGGCCGCCCCCCTCAGTGCTGCCCCCTCCTTGGCCGCGCAGGGAGGAGGTGGAGAAGCGCTTCGAGGGGCGTCTCACCAAGAACATGTCGGGGTCGCTCTACGAGATGGTCAGTCGGGTGATGAAGGCGCTGGTCAACCGCAAGATCACCGTGCCCGGGAACTTCCAGGGGTGAGACCCCACGGGGGGGGAGTGGGACCTGGGGGATTCCTGTTGCAGGGTGGGGAGGGGGCTCAAAGCCCTCCTTGGGTGAGGGAAGCTCTAGCCTGGGAAGCTGGGGCAGGAGAATGATAGAACCACAGACTGGTTTGGGTTGGGAGGGACCTTAAAGATATTCCAGTCCCACCCCTGCACAGGCAGGGACACCTCCCACCAGCCCAGGCTGCTCCAAGCCCCATCCAACCTGCCCTTCAACACTGCCAGGGATGGGGCAGCCACAGCTTCCCTGGGCAGCCTGGGCCAGGGTCTCACCACCCTCACACTAAAGACTTTCTTCCTAACGTCCAACCTAAATCTCCCCTCTTCCAGTTTTCATCCATTACCCCTTGTCCTCTTGTAAAAAGTCCCTCCCCGGAGTGCCAGGCCAGGTTGGATGGGGCTTGGAGCAACCTGGTCTGGCGGGAGGTGTCCCTGCCCATGCAGGGGTGGGAGTGGATGGGCTTTAAGGTCCCTCCAACCCAGCCCATTCCATGGATCCATGATCTGTGCTGGAGCCAGTCCCTGGGGGGGCTGTGCCCCCCGTGTCTGACGGCCGTTCCCCTGCAGGCACTCGGGTGCCCAGTGCATCACCTGCTCCTACAAGGCCAGCTCGGGGCTGCTGTACCCGCTGGAGCGCGGGTTCATCTACGTGCACAAGCCGCCCGTGCACATCCGCTTCGACGAGATCTCCTTCGTCAACTTCGCCCGCGGCACAACCACCACCCGCTCCTTCGACTTCGAGATCGAGACCAAGCAGGGCACGCAGTACACCTTCAGCAGCATTGAGAGGTGGGTGGGGGCACACTGCACCTTCAGCAGCATTGAGAGGTGGGTGGGGGCACACTGCACCTTCCGCAGCGCTGAGAGGTGGGTGGGTGGGGGGCACACTGCACCTTCAGCAGCACTGAGAGGTGAGTGGGTGGGGGGCACACTGCACCTTCAGCAGCATTGAGAGGTGGGTGGGTGGGGGGCACACTGCACCTTCAGCAGCATTGAGAGGTGGGTGGGTGGGGGGCACACTGCACCTTCAGCAGCACTGAGAGGTGGGTGGGGGGCAGGGGGACAGCCCTGGCTCCTCGCTCCAGCCCTCACACCTCCATCCCACAGGGAGGAGTACGGGAAGCTCTTTGACTTCGTCAATGCCAAGAAGCTGAACATCAAGAACCGGGGCCTGAAGGAGGTACCTGCTGGGCAGGGGGTTCCTGGGACCACCGCCCCGCCACTGGGTTGGGGAGGTCAGGGCAGGGGGCTGCCTTTTGGCTGCTTTTCCCTACTTTTTCACCTCTTTTTTCTCTCCTTGCCCTTGTAGAGGAAAAAGGTCGGTGCGGTTCCCCCTCCTCTCTCCTCCTCCTGGCACAGGTCTCCTCTGCATGGCTGTGCTGGTCCCCACTAAACCCCCTAACCACGGCGTGACTTCCAGGGCCCCCCCTAACCCCTATAACTCCTCTGTTCCTCTCTGCAGCCCTGATGGGGACAAGGAGGGGACGCACTGGGTGTCCCCCCCACCCCCTGCATGTGTCCGGGGACCACCCGGGGGCCGTGGCAGTGGGTGGGGGGCAGGGCCTGACACCCCCTGTCCCGCAGGGCATGAAGCAGAGCTACGATGAGTACGCTGACTCGGACGAGGACCAACACGACGCCTACCTGGAGAGGATGAAGGAGGAGGGGAAGATCCGGGAGGAGAACGCCAACGACAGCAGCGACGGCTCCGGGGAGGAGACAGGTGAGGGCTGCGGCTGGGGGGGCTCCCTGGGCACTGCTGCCCCCCTGGGGGTCCTGCCCTCCCCCCCACCTTGCTGCCAGCTTATCCCCACCCTCTCCTTCCAGACGAGTCCTTCAACCCCGGGGAGGAGGATGATGATGTGGCTGAAGAGTAAGTGGAGAATGGGTTGGGGGGGGTTTGTTTGGTGGGGGGCTGTGTGGGCACTGGGGAGGGCCAGGATAGCTCCTGGGCTTGGAAGCCTCTGGAAGCAGAAGCAGCTCTGGGCTGGATCAATCCTAAGGACATTAGCCAGGCCGAGGTGAGGGATGGGCCGTGGGGACTGGGCGTCTCCACACCAGAGCTGATGGGGCCATGTGGGCTCAGGAGTGCAGAAAATGGAGAGGAAATGGGAAAACGAGCTGAGTTCGAGGAAGGAGGATCCCCCGGGAGCTGCTGAGCGCCAAGGCTCGGGAAGTCTCCGGGTTACCGGCTGCCGGGGGGGCTGGGAGGGCTGTGGTGTCTCCCCCCGTGACCCCTGGGGTCTGGGGCTGCTGCTGAGGCCGGGACCCCCACGCAGGTTCGACAGCAACGCCTCGGCCAGCTCCTCCAGCGGGGACAGGGACAGCGACCGCGGCGAGAAGAAGCCGGCCAAGAAGGCCAAGGTGGTCAAGGACCGCAAGCCCCGCAAGAAGCAGCCGGAGGTGAGACCCCAGCCCCTGCAGAGAGCCAGCCCCGAGGCCTCTGGTGAGCAGGGCATCTGAGGGCTCCCCAACTTGTCCTTTTGGCTCCCCCCTCCCAGAGCAAGAAGGGGAAGGACCCCAACGCACCCAAGCGGCCCATGTCGGCCTACATGCTGTGGCTGAACGCCAGCCGGGAGAGGATCAAGTCGGACCATCCCGGCATCAGCATCACCGACCTGTCCAAGAAGGCTGGGGAGCTCTGGAAAGCCATGTCCAAGGAGAAGAAGGAGGTGGGGATGGGGCTGCTCTGCCAGGGTTGGAGCTGGGGGGCTCCTATGGGGTCTGGGGATCCCCTAGTCCTGTAGGTGGGGGCTTGGGAAAGGAGCATGAGGATGGGAAGGGGACACCTGTGGGTGGGTGAGTGGTGGGGCCAGGGTGGCTTGACCTGGGGTGGTGGGATCACGGTGAGGGACGGGGTGTGGACATGGTGGGGGTGCGGTGGGCTCTGCTGGAGGAGGAGGGCAGAGGAGGCCCCTCTGAGCTGGTGTCCCCACAGGAGTGGGACCGCAAGGCAGAGGACGCCCGGAGGGACTACGAGAAGGCCATGAAGGAGTACAGCGGGGGAGGCAGGTCTGAGAGCTCCCGGGGGTGAGAGGCTGGGGGGCTGCACCTGGAACCGGGCAGTTCCCAGCCCCCCACCCCCAAAACTGGGCTGTTCCTGCCCCCCACCCCTAAACCGGGCAGTTCCTGACCCTCCTGGAGCTGCCCAGGGTGGGGTAAGGGTCCCTGGCTAGGGGGGCCCAGACGGCCCCCTCAGGTGGGTAACGTGTGCCCCCCCCACAGGGAGAGGTCAAAGAAGAAGAAGAAGAAGCAGGAGAAGCAGGGGAAGGGGAAGGGGGAGAAGAA
>NW_026248843.1:0-21391 GCF_020740795.1 Apus apus | reverse complement strand
CCAGCAGAGATTTAGATTGGATATTAGGAACGATATCTTCCCTACAAGAGTGGTCAGGCTATGGAACTGGCTTCCCATGGCAATGGTGAAGTCGTCATTCCTGGAGGAATCAAAAGAACGTGTAGACATGGCACTTCAGGACATGCTGTAGCGGGTATGATGGGTGTTGTGGTGTTTTCTGGTATTTGTTTGTTTGTTAGTTTTTTCTCCCTCTGGGTGAATGGTTGGAGTGGGTGAGATCAGAGGTCTTTCCCAAAGGTGACAATGGTGTGATTGTGTGAAAGGAAGGGTGTTTGCTGTGTTCAGAATGGTTCTGCCAGCTGTGATTCTGCTTGGTGTGATGGGCAGAGAGTGGTGCATGGGAAGAGATTTGGTGGCTCGTGGCTGGCGTGGGGAGCTTGTGTTTGAGGGAGGGGCTGGAAATGGTTTTGTACGCTCAAAGCCTGGTTTGGTCAAGTGAAGGGCTTGTGTGAGAGGCTGGAAGGTTTCCCGTGCTGCTCTGTCTTGCTGTTCTTGCTGTGGAGGGACCTGTTTGCTAAGAGGAGTCTGGTAGCCCTTTTCCAGGCAGCACAACGGGCTGTTGAGGTCTGGCTTTGTGCTGTGCGAAGTGGGAATATTTTTGGGGAAGGTAGGGAAGAGGAGGCTTCTGAGGCTGTGATGCAAAAGAATTTTATTGAGTGAAACGAGACAGAAGGTAGCAGCACCAAGTGGAAGGAAGCAGGTGTGAGGTGCAAGCAGGGTGAGAATCATGGAAGGCCCCTTCCTGCAGTCAGTTTTCCCAGAGCACAGAGGTGTCCCTGTCCTGCCGTGGGAGCAGCCAACTGGAGGTTCTCCGATGGCCCTTGTCTTGTGAGGAGGAGTTTTCAGCAGTGAGCATCGGAGGCAGCAGAAGAGGCAATGCAGAGAAGGCAGTGGGAGAAGAGGAGCAGGTCCGTGGGCCATGTTTGCGGGCAGTCCAGGCTGTCCGTTTCCCTGCTGCCTTGCTTGGTGCCTTGAGAGGAGGAGGCGTGGATGGCGAGCCCCCGGTCCAAGCCAGGGAGCAGCCCGGAGGTGCGTCCTCAATCCATGGTGTGGCTTTCAGGGTGAGTGTGGTGGGTGTCAGGAGCGGTGGTGAGGGCCCTTAGCAGGTGTAGCAGCCTCCTCTGCCCCCGAAGCAGCCCAGGCCACCCAGGCCGTAGCCGTATCCCAGGCCGTAGCCGAGGCCGAAGCCGCCGAAGCCGGAGTTGACGGGCACTCCCAGGGCGCTGAGCTCGTTGCCCACGGCAGCGGATGCGGAGGATCCGACGGCGGTGCTCTGGGGGAAGGAGGTGAGGATGGGTCCTGGCAGGGTGACCTGCACGGTGGAAGGCTGGATGATGACACGGGAGGCCTCGCACTGCCTGACACAGGGCTCGTTGCAGCTGTTGGCCAGCGGGGTGGGTCCGCAAGAGCCGCAGCGGTCGTAGCAGGCCATGTGTGTGGTGAGGAGGGGTCCTGGAAGAGAGAGAGAGGGTGTTGAGCAATGGGAGGGGTTTGGGGGTGCGAGGGGCGGTGTGTGAGGAGGGCAAGGGTGTGGGGAGGCGTCGGGGCTGCTGAGGCTGGGGTAAGAGTGTGTGTTGCCAGAGGCGTGGGCGGCGGGGCAGGAGATGGCAGGAGGGCCAGGGGGTTGAGGCTCACCTGGTTGGTGTGTCAGGAGAAGGCGTCAGGAGAAGTGTGTGAGGGAGAGAGGCGCTGGGCCGGCTTTTATGCAGGTCGGCGAGGGGCGGGACAGCCTTTGCGCATGGCGGCCTTTGGCAGCAAGCAGCTCTTGCGGGCCAGAGCCTCCTGAGTCACCAGGTGCAGTCACTTCTCCTTGCCACCACGCTCCCTTTTCATGTCCTCTTCTTGAGGACGTGTCCTTGTGACCCTGGCAGCAGCGTTTAGGTGACAGCCGGTGTTTGGGAGGATTTTCATGGAAGGTGCGTGCCAGGGCATTTTTGGCATTGTGACCAAAATGTAGGAGAGGAGGGTGTCATCGCTGAGTTTAGAGGGTGTCTTCTGAGAGCTTGGAACCAAGGTGATCTTTGAGGTTCCTTCCAACCCAAACCATTCTATGATTTCATGGCACTCGTGTGTTGTGGTTTGTGGGTGTGTTGTGACAAGGGGGCTGTAACTCCTGGCAGGTCTGGCAGGCTGCTCTGGGCTTTGTAGTTGTGCTAGTCATGAGGTGCTGCCCCTTCCATCTCACTCGTGCTGCTGTGCCTTGCTGCTGTCCCTCCAGGCCTGTCATTAGGCCTGGCCTTTTACTGTTGTGTGTCTTATGTGGGTGTCGTGGTGCCCCTCTTTCTTTCTAAGGTTTTAGCTGTATGTTTTGTTTTTCCGTGGCACAGTTTTGGGAGTGAGTGGAACAGAGGACTGGGTTCCATGCGAAGGTTCCAGAAGATTTGCCCACATTCCATAGAGAGTCCCCTTGTGAAGACAGACAAGCAGGTGGGTAATAAGATGTGCCTAGCTGAAGAGACATCTTTGTCTGGAACTGAGGAGAAGCCCAGCAAGTACATTATTGTGATAGTAGCACAAAAGAGAAGGCAAAATGTTTTTCTAAATGCATCAGCAAGAAAAGGAGGGCTGAGGAGAATCTTAGTCCCCTGTGGGATACAGATGGAAACCTAGTGACAAAGGATGAAGAGAAGGCTGAGGTACCTGATGCCTTCTGTGCCTCCGTCTTTAAGTGTAAGACCAGTTGTTGTCAGGATACCTGGTTCCCGGAGTTGGAAGACAGGGAGCGGGAGTGAGTGGAACAAAGCTACCATAATGCAAGAGGAGATGGTCAGTGAGCTGCTAGACCACTTAGACACACACTTGCGTCTATGGGGCCAAACAGGATCCAGGCAAAGGTTCTGAGGGAGCTGGCCCAAGTGCTGACGAAGCACTGGAGGTTTTCCAATGTGGCGCCCGTCTGCCAGAAGCTGGAAGGAGGCTGCACGTGCTGACAGCGCTCTCGGTCTGCCCTTGGTGCTGGGGCAGGTTATGGAGCAGATCATCTTGAGTGCCATCGCACAGCATGTACGGGACAAGGAGACGATCAGGCCCAGTCAGCGTGGGTTTATGAAAGGCAGGTCGTGCTTGAGGACCCTGATCTCCTTCTCTGACAGGTTTAGGTGCTTTGTGGATGAGGGAAAGGCTGTGGATGTTGTTTCCCGGGACTTTGGTAAAGCCTTTGCCAGCGTTGCCCACTGCCTTGTCCTGGAGCATCTGGCTACTCACAGCTTGGATGTGCTTACACTTTGCAGGGTAAAAAACTGCTGAGACAGCTGGGCCCAAAGAGGGGTGGTGAAGGGAGTTCAGCGCAGTTGGTGGCCAAGCACAAGTGTTGTTCTCCAGGACTCAATGTTGAGGACAGTTTTCTTGACTATGTGTATCAATTATTCAGAAGAGGAGATCGAAGGCACCCTCCGTAGGTTTGCAGATGACGCCAAGTTGTTGGGCGGTAGAGTTGATCTTGTTGAGGGAAGGAAGGAAGGCAGGCTCTCCAGAGGCATCTGGACAGGCTGGCTTGATGGGCCGAGGCCCGTAGGGTGAGGCTGAGGAAGACTCAGTACCGTGTCCTGCCCTTGGGTCGGTCCAGCAGCAGGCCATAGCAGAAGCTTGGGGCGGAATGGCTGGCAAGTGCCCAGCGGGAATGGACCTGGGCGTGTTGGTCAAGAGCACGTGAGCATGAGGCAGCGTGTGCCCAGGTGGCCAAGAGGGCCAGCAGCATCGTGTCTTGTTTTAGGCATAGTGTGTCCATCAGGACAGAAGTAGGGCAGGGATTGTCCCCCTGTCCTGGGCACTGGTGAGGCCACCCGTCCAATGGTGGGTTCAGGTTTGGGGCCATCAGAGTAAGCAAGACATGGAGTTGCTGGAGGATGTCCAGAGAAGGTGAAGGAATCTGGGGAAGGGTTTGGAACACAAGTCTCATGAGGAGCATCTGAGGGAACTGGGGTTGTTGAACCTGGGCAAAGGATGCTGAGGGGAGACCTCCTTGGTCTCTGCAACTACCTGAAGAAGGGGTTTGTAATGAAGTAGGCGTTGGTCTCTTCTCCCCAAGAGGAAGCGATAGGAGGAGCGGAAATGACGGCAAGTTGTGCCAGCAGAGATTTAGATTGGATATTAGGAACGATATCTTCCCTACAAGAGTGGTCAGGCTATGGAACTGGCTTCCCATGGCAATGGTGAAGTCGTCATTCCTGGAGGAATCAAAAGAACGTGTAGACATGGCACTTCAGGACATGCTGTAGCGGGTATGATGGGTGTTGTGGTGTTTTCTGGTATTTGTTTGTTTGTTAGTTTTTTCTCCCTCTGGGTGAATGGTTGGAGTGGGTGAGATCAGAGGTCTTTCCCAAAGGTGACAATGGTGTGATTGTGTGAAAGGAAGGGTGTTTGCTGTGTTCAGAATGGTTCTGCCAGCTGTGATTCTGCTTGGTGTGATGGGCAGAGAGTGGTGCATGGGAAGAGATTTGGTGGCTCGTGGCTGGCGTGGGGAGCTTGTGTTTGAGGGAGGGGCTGGAAATGGTTTTGTACGCTCAAAGCCTGGTTTGGTCAAGTGAAGGGCTTGTGTGAGAGGCTGGAAGGTTTCCCGTGCTGCTCTGTCTTGCTGTTCTTGCTGTGGAGGGACCTGTTTGCTAAGAGGAGTCTGGTAGCCCTTTTCCAGGCAGCACAACGGGCTGTTGAGGTCTGGCTTTGTGCTGTGCGAAGTGGGAATATTTTTGGGGAAGGTAGGGAAGAGGAGGCTTCTGAGGCTGTGATGCAAAAGAATTTTATTGAGTGAAACGAGACAGAAGGTAGCAGCACCAAGTGGAAGGAAGCAGGTGTGAGGTGCAAGCAGGGTGAGAATCATGGAAGGCCCCTTCCTGCAGTCAGTTTTCCCAGAGCACAGAGGTGTCCCTGTCCTGCCGTGGGAGCAGCCAACTGGAGGTTCTCCGATGGCCCTTGTCTTGTGAGGAGGAGTTTTCAGCAGTGAGCATCGGAGGCAGCAGAAGAGGCAATGCAGAGAAGGCAGTGGGAGAAGAGGAGCAGGTCCGTG
This sequence comes from Apus apus, assembly GCF_020740795.1. Lineage (NCBI taxonomy): Eukaryota > Metazoa > Chordata > Aves > Apodiformes > Apodidae > Apus > Apus apus. The sequence continues at coordinate 16,368 of NW_026248843.1, read as the reverse complement.
GGCCATGTTTGCGGGCAGTCCAGGCTGTCCGTTTCCCTGCTGCCTTGCTTGGTGCCTTGAGAGGAGGAGGCGTGGATGGCGAGCCCCCGGTCCAAGCCAGGGAGCAGCCCGGAGGTGCGTCCTCAATCCATGGTGTGGCTTTCAGGGTGAGTGTGGTGGGTGTCAGGAGTGGTGGTGAGGGCCCTTAGCAGGTGTAGCAGCCTCCTCTGCCCCCGAAGCAGCCCAGGCCACCCAGGCCGTAGCCGTATCCCAGGCCGTAGCCGAGGCCGAAGCCGCCGAAGCCGGAGTTGACGGGCACTCCCAGGGCGCTGAGCTCGTTGCCCACGGCAGCGGATGCGGAGGATCCGACGGCGGTGTTCTGGGGGAAGGAGGTGAGGATGGGTCCTGGCAGGGTGACCTGCACGGTGGAAGGCTGGATGATGACGCGGGAGGCCTCGCACTGCCTGACACAGGGCTCGTTGCAGCTGTTGGCCAGCGGGGTGGGTCCGCAAGAGCCGCAGCGGTCGTAGCAGGCCATGTGTGTGGTGAGGAGGGGTCCTGGAAGAGAGAGAGAGGGTGTTGAGCAATGGGAGGGGTTTGGGGGTGCGAGGGGCGGTGTGTGAGGAGGGCAAGGGTGTGGGGAGGCGTCGGGGCTGCTGAGGCTGGGGTAAGAGTGTGTGTTGCCAGAGGCGTGGGCGGCGGGGCAGGAGATGGCAGGAGGGCCAGGGGGTTGAGGCTCACCTGGTTGGTGTGTCAGGAGAAGGCGTCAGGAGAAGTGTGTGAGGGAGAGAGGCGCTGGGCCGGCTTTTATGCAGGTCGGCGAGGGGCGGGACAGCCTTTGCGCATGGCGGCCTTTGGCAGCAAGCAGCTCTTGTGGGCCAGAGCCTCCTGAGTCACCAGGTGCAGTCACTTCTCCTTGCCACCACGCTCCCTTTTCATGTCCTCTTCTTGAGGACGTGTCCTTGTGAACTTGGCAGCAGCGTTTAGGTGACAGCCGGTGTTTGGGAGGATTTTCATGGAAGGTGCGTGCCAGGGCATTTTTGGCATTGTGACCAAAATGTAGGAGAGGAGGGTGTCATCGCTGAGTTTAGAGGGTGTCTTCTGAGAGCTTGGAACCAAGGTGATCTTTGAGGTTCCTTCCAACCCAAACCATTCTATGATTTCATGGCACTCGTGTGTTGTGGTTTGTGGGTGTGTTGTGACAAGGGGGCTGTAACTCCTGGCAGGTCTGGCAGGCTGCTCTGGGCTTTGTAGTTGTGCTAGTCATGAGGTGCTGCCCCTTCCATCTCACTCGTGCTGCTGTGCCTTGCTGCTGTCCCTCCAGGCCTGTCATTAGGCCTGGCCTTTTACTGTTGTGTGTCTTATGTGGGTGTCGTGGTGCCCCTCTTTCTTTCTAAGGTTTTAGCTGTATGTTTTGTTTTTCCGTGGCACAGTTTTGGGAGTGAGTGGAACAGAGGACTGGGTTCCATGCGAAGGTTCCAGAAGATTTGCCCACATTCCATAGAGAGTCCCCTTGTGAAGACAGACAAGCAGGTGGGTAATAAGATGTGCCTAGCTGAAGAGACATCTTTGTCTGGAACTGAGGAGAAGCCCAGCAAGTACATTATTGTGATAGTAGCACAAAAGAGAAGGCAAAATGTTTTTCTAAATGCATCAGCAAGAAAAGGAGGGCTGAGGAGAATCTTAGTCCCCTGTGGGATACAGATGGAAACCTAGTGACAAAGGATGAAGAGAAGGCTGAGGTACCTGATGCCTTCTGTGCCTCCGTCTTTAAGTGTAAGACCAGTTGTTGTCAGGATACCTGGTTCCCGGAGTTGGAAGACAGGGAGCGGGAGTGAGTGGAACAAAGCTACCATAATGCAAGAGGAGATGGTCAGTGAGCTGCTAGACCACTTAGACACACACTTGCGTCTATGGGGCCAAACAGGATCCAGGCAAAGGTTCTGAGGGAGCTGGCCCAAGTGCTGACGAAGCACTGGAGGTTTTCCAATGTGGCGCCCGTCTGCCAGAAGCTGGAAGGAGGCTGCACGTGCTGACAGCGCTCTCGGTCTGCCCTTGGTGCTGGGGCAGGTTATGGAGCAGATCATCTTGAGTGCCATCGCACAGCATGTACGGGACAAGGAGACGATCAGGCCCAGTCAGCGTGGGTTTATGAAAGGCAGGTCGTGCTTGAGGACCCTGATCTCCTTCTCTGACAGGTTTAGGTGCTTTGTGGATGAGGGAAAGGCTGTGGATGTTGTTTCCCGGGACTTTGGTAAAGCCTTTGCCAGCGTTGCCCACTGCCTTGTCCTGGAGCATCTGGCTACTCACAGCTTGGATGTGCTTACACTTTGCAGGGTAAAAAACTGCTGAGACAGCTGGGCCCAAAGAGGGGTGGTGAAGGGAGTTCAGCGCAGTTGGTGGCCAAGCACAAGTGTTGTTCTCCAGGACTCAATGTTGAGGACAGTTTTCTTGACTATGTGTATCAATTATTCAGAAGAGGAGATCGAAGGCACCCTCCGTAGGTTTGCAGATGACGCCAAGTTGTTGGGCGGTAGAGTTGATCTTGTTGAGGGAAGGAAGGAAGGCAGGCTCTCCAGAGGCATCTGGACAGGCTGGCTTGATGGGCCGAGGCCCGTAGGGTGAGGCTGAGGAAGACTCAGTACCGTGTCCTGCCCTTGGGTCGGTCCAGCAGCAGGCCATAGCAGAAGCTTGGGGCGGAATGGCTGGCAAGTGCCCAGCGGGAATGGACCTGGGCGTGTTGGTCAAGAGCACGTGAGCATGAGGCAGCGTGTGCCCAGGTGGCCAAGAGGGCCAGCAGCATCGTGTCTTGTTTTAGGCATAGTGTGTCCATCAGGACAGAAGTAGGGCAGGGATTGTCCCCCTGTCCTGGGCACTGGTGAGGCCACCCGTCCAATGGTGGGTTCAGGTTTGGGGCCATCAGAGTAAGCAAGACATGGAGTTGCTGGAGGATGTCCAGAGAAGGTGAAGGAATCTGGGGAAGGGTTTGGAACACAAGTCTCATGAGGAGCATCTGAGGGAACTGGGGTTGTTGAACCTGGGCAAAGGATGCTGAGGGGAGACCTCCTTGGTCTCTGCAACTACCTGAAGAAGGGGTTTGTAATGAAGTAGGCGTTGGTCTCTTCTCCCCAAGAGGAAGCGATAGGAGGAGCGGAAATGACGGCAAGTTGTGCCAGCAGAGATTTAGATTGGATATTAGGAACGATATCTTCCCTACAAGAGTGGTCAGGCTATGGAACTGGCTTCCCATGGCAATGGTGAAGTCGTCATTCCTGGAGGAATCAAAAGAACGTGTAGACATGGCACTTCAGGACATGCTGTAGCGGGTATGATGGGTGTTGTGGTGTTTTCTGGTATTTGTTTGTTTGTTAGTTTTTTCTCCCTCTGGGTGAATGGTTGGAGTGGGTGAGATCAGAGGTCTTTCCCAAAGGTGACAATGGTGTGATTGTGTGAAAGGAAGGGTGTTTGCTGTGTTCAGAATGGTTCTGCCAGCTGTGATTCTGCTTGGTGTGATGGGCAGAGAGTGGTGCATGGGAAGAGATTTGGTGGCTCGTGGCTGGCGTGGGGAGCTTGTGTTTGAGGGAGGGGCTGGAAATGGTTTTGTACGCTCAAAGCCTGGTTTGGTCAAGTGAAGGGCTTGTGTGAGAGGCTGGAAGGTTTCCCTGTGCTGCTCTGTCTTGCTGTTCTTGCTGTGGAGGGACCTGTTTGCTAAGAGGAGTCTGGTAGCCCTTTTCCAGGCAGCACAACGGGCTGTTGAGGTCTGGCTTTGTGCTGTGCGAAGTGGGAATATTTTTGGGGAAGGTAGGGAAGAGGAGGCTTCTGAGGCTGTGATGCAAAAGAATTTTATTGAGTGAAACGAGACAGAAGGTAGCAGCACCAAGTGGAAGGAAGCAGGTGTGAGGTGCAAGCAGGGTGAGAATCATGGAAGGCCCCTTCCTGCAGTCAGTTTTCCCAGAGCACAGAGGTGTCCCTGTCCTGCCGTGGGAGCAGCCAACTGGAGGTTCTCCGATGGCCCTTGTCTTGTGAGGAGGAGTTTTCAGCAGTGAGCATCGGAGGCAGCAGAAGAGGCAATGCAGAGAAGGCAGTGGGAGAAGAGGAGCAGGTCCGTGGGCCATGTTTGCGGGCAGTCCAGGCTGTCCGTTTCCCTGCTGCCTTGCTTGGTGCCTTGAGAGGAGGAGGCGTGGATGGCGAGCCCCCGGTCCAAGCCAGGGAGCAGCCCGGAGGTGCATCCTCAATCCATGGTGTGGCTGTCAGGGTGAGTGTGGTGGGTGTCAGGAGCGGTGGTGAGGGCCCTTAGCAGGTGTAGCAGCCTCCTCTGCCCCCGAAGCAGCCCAGGCCACCCAGGCCGTAGCCGTATCCCAGGCCGTAGCCGAGGCCGAAGCCGCCGAAGCCGGAGTTGACGGGCACTCCCAGGGCGCTGAGCTCGTTGCCCACGGCAGCGGATGCGGAGGATCCGACGGCGGTGCTCTGGGGGAAGGAGGTGAGGATGGGTCCTGGCAGGGTGACCTGCACGGTGGAAGGCTGGATGAGGACGCGGGAGGCCTCGCACTGCCTGACACAGGGCTCGTTGCAGCTGTTGGCCAGCGGGGTGGGTCCGCAAGAGCCGCAGCGGTCGTAGCAGGCCATGTGTGTGGTGAGGAGGGGTCCTGGAAGAGAGAGAGAGGGTGTTGAGCAATGGGAGGGGTTTGGGGGTGCGAGGGGCGGTGTGTGAGGAGGGCAAGGGTGTGGGGAGGCATCGCGGCTGCTGAAGCTGGGGTAAGAGTGTGTGTTGCCAGAGGCGTGGGCGGCGGGGCAGGAGATGGCAGGAGGGCCAGGGGGTTGAGGCTCACCTGGTTGGTGTGTCAGGAGAAGGCGTCAGGAGAAGTGTGTGAGGGAGAGAGGCGCTGGGCCGGCTTTTATGCAGGTCGGCGAGGGGCGGGACAGCCTTTGCGCATGGCGGCCTTTGGCAGCAAGCAGCTCTTGCGGGCCAGAGCCTCCTGAGTCACCATGTGGAGTCACTTCTCCTTGCCACCACGCTCCCTTTTCATGTCCTCTTCTTGAGGACGTGTCCTTGTGAACTTGGCAGCAGCGTTTAGGTGACAGCCGGTGTTTGGGAGGATTTTCATGGAAGGTGCGTGCCAGGGCATTTTTGGCATTGTGACCAAAATGTAGGAGAGGAGGGTGTCATCGCTGAGTTTAGAGGGTGTCTTCTGAGAGCTTGGAACCAAGGTGATCTTTGAGGTTCCTTCCAACCCAAACCATTCTATGATTTCATGGCACTCGTGTGTTGTGGTTTGTGGGTGTGTTGTGACAAGGGGGCTGTAACTCCTGGCAGGTCTGGCAGGCTGCTCTGGGCTTTGTAGTTGTGCTAGTCATGAGGTGCTGCCCCTTCCATCTCACTCGTGCTGCTGTGCCTTGCTGCTGTCCCTCCAGGCCTGTCATTAGGCCTGGCCTTTTACTGTTGTGTGTCTTATGTGGGTGTCGTGGTGCCCCTCTTTCTTTCTAAGGTTTTAGCTGTATGTTTTGTTTTTCCGTGGCACAGTTTTGGGAGTGAGTGGAACAGAGGACTGGGTTCCATGCGAAGGTTCCAGAAGATTTGCCCACATTCCATAGAGAGTCCCCTTGTGAAGACAGACAAGCAGGTGGGTAATAAGATGTGCCTAGCTGAAGAGACATCTTTGTCTGGAACTGAGGAGAAGCCCAGCAAGTACATTATTGTGATAGTAGCACAAAAGAGAAGGCAAAATGTTTTTCTAAATGCATCAGCAAGAAAAGGAGGGCTGAGGAGAATCTTAGTCCCCTGTGGGATACAGATGGAAACCTAGTGACAAAGGATGAAGAGAAGGCTGAGGTACCTGATGCCTTCTGTGCCTCCGTCTTTAAGTGTAAGACCAGTTGTTGTCAGGATACCTGGTTCCCGGAGTTGGAAGACAGGGAGCGGGAGTGAGTGGAACAAAGCTACCATAATGCAAGAGGAGATGGTCAGTGAGCTGCTAGACCACTTAGACACACACTTGCGTCTATGGGGCCAAACAGGATCCAGGCAAAGGTTCTGAGGGAGCTGGCCCAAGTGCTGACGAAGCACTGGAGGTTTTCCAATGTGGCGCCCGTCTGCCAGAAGCTGGAAGGAGGCTGCACGTGCTGACAGCGCTCTCGGTCTGCCCTTGGTGCTGGGGCAGGTTATGGAGCAGATCATCTTGAGTGCCATCGCACAGCATGTACGGGACAAGGAGACGATCAGGCCCAGTCAGCGTGGGTTTATGAAAGGCAGGTCGTGCTTGAGGACCCTGATCTCCTTCTCTGACAGGTTTAGGTGCTTTGTGGATGAGGGAAAGGCTGTGGATGTTGTTTCCCGGGACTTTGGTAAAGCCTTTGCCAGCGTTGCCCACTGCCTTGTCCTGGAGCATCTGGCTACTCACAGCTTGGATGTGCTTACACTTTGCAGGGTAAAAAACTGCTGAGACAGCTGGGCCCAAAGAGGGGTGGTGAAGGGAGTTCAGCGCAGTTGGTGGCCAAGCACAAGTGTTGTTCTCCAGGACTCAATGTTGAGGACAGTTTTCTTGACTATGTGTATCAATTATTCAGAAGAGGAGATCGAAGGCACCCTCCGTAGGTTTGCAGATGACGCCAAGTTGTTGGGCGGTAGAGTTGATCTTGTTGAGGGAAGGAAGGAAGGCAGGCTCTCCAGAGGCATCTGGACAGGCTGGCTTGATGGGCCGAGGCCCGTAGGGTGAGGCTGAGGAAGACTCAGTACCGTGTCCTGCCCTTGGGTCGGTCCAGCAGCAGGCCATAGCAGAAGCTTGGGGCGGAATGGCTGGCAAGTGCCCAGCGGGAATGGACCTGGGCGTGTTGGTCAAGAGCACGTGAGCATGAGGCAGCGTGTGCCCAGGTGGCCAAGAGGGCCAGCAGCATCGTGTCTTGTTTTAGGCATAGTGTGTCCATCAGGACAGAAGTAGGGCAGGGATTGTCCCCCTGTCCTGGGCACTGGTGAGGCCACCCGTCCAATGGTGGGTTCAGGTTTGGGGCCATCAGAGTAAGCAAGACATGGAGTTGCTGGAGGATGTCCAGAGAAGGTGAAGGAATCTGGGGAAGGGTTTGGAACACAAGTCTCATGAGGAGCATCTGAGGGAACTGGGGTTGTTGAACCTGGGCAAAGGATGCTGAGGGGAGACCTCCTTGGTCTCTGCAACTACCTGAAGAAGGGGTTTGTAATGAAGTAGGCGTTGGTCTCTTCTCCCCAAGAGGAAGCGATAGGAGGAGCGGAAATGACGGCAAGTTGTGCCAGCAGAGATTTAGATTGGATATTAGGAACGATATCTTCCCTACAAGAGTGGTCAGGCTATGGAACTGGCTTCCCATGGCAATGGTGAAGTCGTCATTCCTGGAGGAATCAAAAGAACGTGTAGACATGGCACTTCAGGACATGCTGTAGCGGGTATGATGGGTGTTGTGGTGTTTTCTGGTATTTGTTTGTTTGTTAGTTTTTTCTCCCTCTGGGTGAATGGTTGGAGTGGGTGAGATCAGAGGTCTTTCCCAAAGGTGACAATGGTGTGATTGTGTGAAAGGAAGGGTGTTTGCTGTGTTCAGAATGGTTCTGCCAGCTGTGATTCTGCTTGGTGTGATGGGCAGAGAGTGGTGCATGGGAAGAGATTTGGTGGCTCGTGGCTGGCGTGGGGAGCTTGTGTTTGAGGGAGGGGCTGGAAATGGTTTTGTACGCTCAAAGCCTGGTTTGGTCAAGTGAAGGGCTTGTGTGAGAGGCTGGAAGGTTTCCCGTGCTGCTCTGTCTTGCTGTTCTTGCTGTGGAGGGACCTGTTTGCTAAGAGGAGTCTGGTAGCCCTTTTCCAGGCAGCACAACGGGCTGTTGAGGTCTGGCTTTGTGCTGTGCGAAGTGGGAATATTTTTGGGGAAGGTAGGGAAGAGGAGGCTTCTGAGGCTGTGATGCAAAAGAATTTTATTGAGTGAAACGAGACAGAAGGTAGCAGCACCAAGTGGAAGGAAGCAGGTGTGAGGTGCAAGCAGGGTGAGAATCATGGAAGGCCCCTTCCTGCAGTCAGTTTTCCCAGAGCACAGAGGTGTCCCTGTCCTGCCGTGGGAGCAGCCAACTGGAGGTTCTCCGATGGCCCTTGTCTTGTGAGGAGGAGTTTTCAGCAGTGAGCATCGGAGGCAGCAGAAGAGGCAATGCAGAGAAGGCAGTGGGAGAAGAGGAGCAGGTCCGTGGGCCATGTTTGCGGGCAGTCCAGGCTGTCCGTTTCCCTGCTGCCTTGCTTGGTGCCTTGAGAGGAGGAGGCGTGGATGGCGAGCCCCCGGTCCAAGCCAGGGAGCAGCCCGGAGGTGCGTCCTCAATCCATGGTGTGGCTTTCAGGGTGAGTGTGGTGGGTGTCAGGAGTGGTGGTGAGGGCCCTTAGCAGGTGTAGCAGCCTCCTCTGCCCCCGAAGCAGCCCAGGCCACCCAGGCCGTAGCCGTATCCCAGGCCGTAGCCGAGGCCGAAGCCGCCGAAGCCGGAGTTGACGGGCACTCCCAGGGCGCTGAGCTCGTTGCCCACGGCAGCGGATGCGGAGGATCCGACGGCGGTGCTCTGGGGGAAGGAGGTGAGGATGGGTCCTGGCAGGGTGACCTGCACGGTGGAAGGCTGGATGAGGACGCGGGAGGCCTCGCACTGCCTGACACAGGGCTCGTTGCAGCTGTTGGCCAGCGGGGTGGGTCCGCAAGAGCCGCAGCGGTCGTAGCAGGCCATGTGTGTGGTGAGGAGGGGTCCTGGAAGAGAGAGAGAGGGTGTTGAGCAATGGGAGGGGTTTGGGGGTGCGAGGGGCGGTGTGTGAGGAGGGCAAGGGTGTGGGGAGGCGTTGGGGCTGCTGAGGCTGGGGTAAGAATGTGTGTTGCCAGAGGCGTGGGCGGCGGGGCAGGAGAAGGCAGGAGGGCCAGGGGGTTGAGGCTCACCTGGTTGGTGTGTCAGGAGAAGGCGTCAGGAGAAGTGTGTGAGGGAGAGAGGCGCTGGGCCGGCTTTTATGCAGGTCGGCGAGGGGCGGGACAGCCTTTGCGCATGGCGGCCTTTGGCAGCAAGCAGCTCTTGCGGGCCAGAGCCTCCTGAGTCACCATGTGGAGTCACTTCTCCTTGCCACCACGCTCCCTTTTCATGTCCTCTTCTTGAGGACGTGTCCTTGTGAACTTGGCAGCAGCGTTTAGGTGACAGCCGGTGTTTGGGAGGATTTTCATGGAAGGTGCGTGCCAGGGCATTTTTGGCATTGTGACCAAAATGTAGGAGAGGAGGGTGTCATCGCTGAGTTTAGAGGGTGTCTTCTGAGAGCTTGGAACCAAGGTGATCTTTGAGGTTCCTTCCAACCCAAACCATTCTATGATTTCATGGCACTCGTGTGTTGTGGTTTGTGGGTGTGTTGTGACAAGGGGGCTGTAACTCCTGGCAGGTCTGGCAGGCTGCTCTGGGCTTTGTAGTTGTGCTAGTCATGAGGTGCTGCCCCTTCCATCTCACTCGTGCTGCTGTGCCTTGCTGCTGTCCCTCCAGGCCTGTCATTAGGCCTGGCCTTTTACTGTTGTGTGTCTTATGTGGGTGTCGTGGTGCCCCTCTTTCTTTCTAAGGTTTTAGCTGTATGTTTTGTTTTTCCGTGGCACAGTTTTGGGAGTGAGTGGAACAGAGGACTGGGTTCCATGCGAAGGTTCCAGAAGATTTGCCCACATTCCATAGAGAGTCCCCTTGTGAAGACAGACAAGCAGGTGGGTAATAAGATGTGCCTAGCTGAAGAGACATCTTTGTCTGGAACTGAGGAGAAGCCCAGCAAGTACATTATTGTGATAGTAGCACAAAAGAGAAGGCAAAATGTTTTTCTAAATGCATCAGCAAGAAAAGGAGGGCTGAGGAGAATCTTAGTCCCCTGTGGGATACAGATGGAAACCTAGTGACAAAGGATGAAGAGAAGGCTGAGGTACCTGATGCCTTCTGTGCCTCCGTCTTTAAGTGTAAGACCAGTTGTTGTCAGGATACCTGGTTCCCGGAGTTGGAAGACAGGGAGCGGGAGTGAGTGGAACAAAGCTACCATAATGCAAGAGGAGATGGTCAGTGAGCTGCTAGACCACTTAGACACACACTTGCGTCTATGGGGCCAAACAGGATCCAGGCAAAGGTTCTGAGGGAGCTGGCCCAAGTGCTGACGAAGCACTGGAGGTTTTCCAATGTGGCGCCCGTCTGCCAGAAGCTGGAAGGAGGCTGCACGTGCTGACAGCGCTCTCGGTCTGCCCTTGGTGCTGGGGCAGGTTATGGAGCAGATCATCTTGAGTGCCATCGCACAGCATGTACGGGACAAGGAGACGATCAGGCCCAGTCAGCGTGGGTTTATGAAAGGCAGGTCGTGCTTGAGGACCCTGATCTCCTTCTCTGACAGGTTTAGGTGCTTTGTGGATGAGGGAAAGGCTGTGGATGTTGTTTCCCGGGACTTTGGTAAAGCCTTTGCCAGCGTTGCCCACTGCCTTGTCCTGGAGCATCTGGCTACTCACAGCTTGGATGTGCTTACACTTTGCAGGGTAAAAAACTGCTGAGACAGCTGGGCCCAAAGAGGGGTGGTGAAGGGAGTTCAGCGCAGTTGGTGGCCAAGCACAAGTGTTGTTCTCCAGGACTCAATGTTGAGGACAGTTTTCTTGACTATGTGTATCAATTATTCAGAAGAGGAGATCGAAGGCACCCTCCGTAGGTTTGCAGATGACGCCAAGTTGTTGGGCGGTAGAGTTGATCTTGTTGAGGGAAGGAAGGAAGGCAGGCTCTCCAGAGGCATCTGGACAGGCTGGCTTGATGGGCCGAGGCCCGTAGGGTGAGGCTGAGGAAGACTCAGTACCGTGTCCTGCCCTTGGGTCGGTCCAGCAGCAGGCCATAGCAGAAGCTTGGGGCGGAATGGCTGGCAAGTGCCCAGCGGGAATGGACCTGGGCGTGTTGGTCAAGAGCACGTGAGCATGAGGCAGCGTGTGCCCAGGTGGCCAAGAGGGCCAGCAGCATCGTGTCTTGTTTTAGGCATAGTGTGTCCATCAGGACAGAAGTAGGGCAGGGATTGTCCCCCTGTCCTGGGCACTGGTGAGGCCACCCGTCCAATGGTGGGTTCAGGTTTGGGGCCATCAGAGTAAGCAAGACATGGAGTTGCTGGAGGATGTCCAGAGAAGGTGAAGGAATCTGGGGAAGGGTTTGGAACACAAGTCTCATGAGGAGCATCTGAGGGAACTGGGGTTGTTGAACCTGGGCAAAGGATGCTGAGGGGAGACCTCCTTGGTCTCTGCAACTACCTGAAGAAGGGGTTTGTAATGAAGTAGGCGTTGGTCTCTTCTCCCCAAGAGGAAGCGATAGGAGGAGCGGAAATGACGGCAAGTTGTGCCAGCAGAGATTTAGATTGGATATTAGGAACGATATCTTCCCTACAAGAGTGGTCAGGCTATGGAACTGGCTTCCCATGGCAATGGTGAAGTCGTCATTCCTGGAGGAATCAAAAGAACGTGTAGACATGGCACTTCAGGACATGCTGTAGCGGGTATGATGGGTGTTGTGGTGTTTTCTGGTATTTGTTTGTTTGTTAGTTTTTTCTCCCTCTGGGTGAATGGTTGGAGTGGGTGAGATCAGAGGTCTTTCCCAAAGGTGACAATGGTGTGATTGTGTGAAAGGAAGGGTGTTTGCTGTGTTCAGAATGGTTCTGCCAGCTGTGATTCTGCTTGGTGTGATGGGCAGAGAGTGGTGCATGGGAAGAGATTTGGTGGCTCGTGGCTGGCGTGGGGAGCTTGTGTTTGAGGGAGGGGCTGGAAATGGTTTTGTACGCTCAAAGCCTGGTTTGGTCAAGTGAAGGGCTTGTGTGAGAGGCTGGAAGGTTTCCTGTGCTGCTCTGTCTTGCTGTTCTTGCTGTGGAGGGACCTGTTTGCTAAGAGGAGTCTGGTAGCCCTTTTCCAGGCAGCACAACGGGCTGTTGAGGTCTGGCTTTGTGCTGTGCGAAGTGGGAATATTTTTGGGGAAGGTAGGGAAGAGGAGGCTTCTGAGGCTGTGATGCAAAAGAATTTTATTGAGTGAAACGAGACAGAAGGTAGCAGCACCAAGTGGAAGGAAGCAGGTGTGAGGTGCAAGCAGGGTGAGAATCATGGAAGGCCCCTTCCTGCAGTCAGTTTTCCCAGAGCACAGAGGTGTCCCTGTCCTGCCGTGGGAGCAGCCAACTGGAGGTTCTCCGATGGCCCTTGTCTTGTGAGGAGGAGTTTTCAGCAGTGAGCATCGGAGGCAGCAGAAGAGGCAATGCAGAGAAGGCAGTGGGAGAAGAGGAGCAGGTCCGTGGGCCATGTTTGCGGGCAGTCCAGGCTGTCCGTTTCCCTGCTGCCTTGCTTGGTGCCTTGAGAGGAGGAGGCGTGGATGGCGAGCCCCCGGTCCAAGCCAGGGAGCAGCCCGGAGGTGCGTCCTCAATCCATGGTGTGGCTTTCAGGGTGAGTGTGGTGGGTGTCAGGAGTGGTGGTGAGGGCCCTTAGCAGGTGTAGCAGCCTCCTCTGCCCCCGAAGCAGCCCAGGCCACCCAGGCCGTAGCCGTATCCCAGGCCGTAGCCGAGGCCGAAGCCGCCGAAGCCGGAGTTGACGGGCACTCCCAGGGCGCTGAGCTCGTTGCCCACGGCAGCGGATGCGGAGGATCCGACGGCGGTGTTCTGGGGGAAGGAGGTGAGGATGGGTCCTGGCAGGGTGACCTGCACGGTGGAAGGCTGGATGATGACACGGGAGGCCTCGCACTGCCTGACACAGGGCTCGTTGCAGCTGTTGGCCAGCGGGGTGGGTCCGCAAGAGCCGCAGCGGTCGTAGCAGGCCATGTGTGTGGTGAGGAGGGGTCCTGGAAGAGAGAGAGAGGGTGTTGAGCAATGGGAGGGGTTTGGGGGTGCGAGGGGCGGTGTGTGAGGAGGGCAAGGGTGTGGGGAGGCATCGCGGCTGCTGAAGCTGGGGTAAGAGTGTGTGTTGCCAGAGGCGTGGGCGGCGGGGCAGGAGATGGCAGGAGGGCCAGGGGGTTGAGGCTCACCTGGTTGGTGTGTCAGGAGAAGGTGTCAGGAGAAGTGTGTGAGGGAGAGAGGCGCTGGGCCGGCTTTTATGCAGGTCGGCGAGGGGCGGGACAGCCTTTGCGCATGGCGGCCTTTGGCAGCAAGCAGCTCTTGCGGGCCAGAGCCTCCTGAGTCACCATGTGGAGTCACTTCTCCTTGCCACCACGCTCCCTTTTCATGTCCTCTTCTTGAGGACGTGTCCTTGTGAACTTGGCAGCAGCGTTTAGGTGACAGCCGGTGTTTGGGAGGATTTTCATGGAAGGTGCGTGCCAGGGCATTTTTGGCATTGTGACCAAAATGTAGGAGAGGAGGGTGTCATCGCTGAGTTTAGAGGGTGTCTTCTGAGAGCTTGGAACCAAGGTGATCTTTGAGGTTCCTTCCAACCCAAACCATTCTATGATTTCATGGCACTCGTGTGTTGTGGTTTGTGGGTGTGTTGTGACAAGGGGGCTGTAACTCCTGGCAGGTCTGGCAGGCTGCTCTGGGCTTTGTAGTTGTGCTAGTCATGAGGTGCTGCCCCTTCCATCTCACTCGTGCTGCTGTGCCTTGCTGCTGTCCCTCCAGGCCTGTCATTAGGCCTGGCCTTTTACTGTTGTGTGTCTTATGTGGGTGTCGTGGTGCCCCTCTTTCTTTCTAAGGTTTTAGCTGTATGTTTTGTTTTTCCGTGGCACAGTTTTGGGAGTGAGTGGAACAGAGGACTGGGTTCCATGCGAAGGTTCCAGAAGATTTGCCCACATTCCATAGAGAGTCCCCTTGTGAAGACAGACAAGCAGGTGGGTAATAAGATGTGCCTAGCTGAAGAGACATCTTTGTCTGGAACTGAGGAGAAGCCCAGCAAGTACATTATTGTGATAGTAGCACAAAAGAGAAGGCAAAATGTTTTTCTAAATGCATCAGCAAGAAAAGGAGGGCTGAGGAGAATCTTAGTCCCCTGTGGGATACAGATGGAAACCTAGTGACAAAGGATGAAGAGAAGGCTGAGGTACCTGATGCCTTCTGTGCCTCCGTCTTTAAGTGTAAGACCAGTTGTTGTCAGGATACCTGGTTCCCGGAGTTGGAAGACAGGGAGCGGGAGTGAGTGGAACAAAGCTACCATAATGCAAGAGGAGATGGTCAGTGAGCTGCTAGACCACTTAGACACACACTTGCGTCTATGGGGCCAAACAGGATCCAGGCAAAGGTTCTGAGGGAGCTGGCCCAAGTGCTGACGAAGCACTGGAGGTTTTCCAATGTGGCGCCCGTCTGCCAGAAGCTGGAAGGAGGCTGCACGTGCTGACAGCGCTCTCGGTCTGCCCTTGGTGCTGGGGCAGGTTATGGAGCAGATCATCTTGAGTGCCATCGCACAGCATGTACGGGACAAGGAGACGATCAGGCCCAGTCAGCGTGGGTTTATGAAAGGCAGGTCGTGCTTGAGGACCCTGATCTCCTTCTCTGACAGGTTTAGGTGCTTTGTGGATGAGGGAAAGGCTGTGGATGTTGTTTCCCGGGACTTTGGTAAAGCCTTTGCCAGCGTTGCCCACTGCCTTGTCCTGGAGCATCTGGCTACTCACAGCTTGGATGTGCTTACACTTTGCAGGGTAAAAAACTGCTGAGACAGCTGGGCCCAAAGAGGGGTGGTGAAGGGAGTTCAGCGCAGTTGGTGGCCAAGCACAAGTGTTGTTCTCCAGGACTCAATGTTGAGGACAGTTTTCTTGACTATGTGTATCAATTATTCAGAAGAGGAGATCGAAGGCACCCTCCGTAGGTTTGCAGATGACGCCAAGTTGTTGGGCGGTAGAGTTGATCTTGTTGAGGGAAGGAAGGAAGGCAGGCTCTCCAGAGGCATCTGGACAGGCTGGCTTGATGGGCCGAGGCCCGTAGGGTGAGGCTGAGGAAGACTCAGTACCGTGTCCTGCCCTTGGGTCGGTCCAGCAGCAGGCCATAGCAGAAGCTTGGGGCGGAATGGCTGGCAAGTGCCCAGCGGGAATGGACCTGGGCGTGTTGGTCAAGAGCACGTGAGCATGAGGCAGCGTGTGCCCAGGTGGCCAAGAGGGCCAGCAGCATCGTGTCTTGTTTTAGGCATAGTGTGTCCATCAGGACAGAAGTAGGGCAGGGATTGTCCCCCTGTCCTGGGCACTGGTGAGGCCACCCGTCCAATGGTGGGTTCAGGTTTGGGGCCATCAGAGTGAGCAAGACATGGAGTTGCTGGAGGATGTCCAGAGAAGGTGAAGGAATCTGGGGAAGGGTTTGGAACACAAGTCTCATGAGGAGCATCTGAGGGAACTGGGGTTGTTGAACCTGGGCAAAGGATGCTGAGGGGAGACCTCCTTGGTCTCTGCAACTACCTGAAGAAGGGGTTTGTAATGAAGTAGGCGTTGGTCTCTTTTCCCAAGAGGAAGCGATAGGAGGAGCGGAAATGACGGCAAGTTGTGCCAGCAGAGATTTAGATTGGATATTAGGAACGATATCTTCCCTACAAGAGTGGTCAGGCTATGGAACTGGCTTCCCATGGCAATGGTGAAGTCGTCATTCCTGGAGGAATCAAAAGAACGTGTAGACATGGCACTTCAGGACATGCTGTAGCGGGTATGATGGGTGTTGTGGTGTTTTCTGGTATTTGTTTGTTTGTTAGTTTTTTCTCCCTCTGGGTGAATGGTTGGAGTGGGTGAGATCAGAGGTCTTTCCCAAAGGTGACAATGGTGTGATTGTGTGAAAGGAAGGGTGTTTGCTGTGTTCAGAATGGTTCTGCCAGCTGTGATTCTGCTTGGTGTGATGGGCAGAGAGTGGTGCATGGGAAGAGATTTGGTGGCTCGTGGCTGGCGTGGGGAGCTTGTGTTTGAGGGAGGGGCTGGAAATGGTTTTGTACGCTCAAAGCCTGGTTTGGTCAAGTGAAGGGCTTGTGTGAGAGGCTGGAAGCTTTCTTGTGCTGCTCTGTCTTGCTGTTCTTGCTGTGGAGGGACCTGTTTGCTAAGAGGAATCTCGTAGCCCTTTTCCAGGCAGCACAACGGGCTGTTGAGGTCTGGCTTTGTGCTGTGCGAAGTGGGAATATTTTTGGGGAAGGTAGGGAAGAGGAGGCTTCTGAGGCTGTGATGCAAAAGAATTTTATTGAGTGAAACGAGACAGAAGGTAGCAGCACCAAGTGGAAGGAAGCAGGTGTGAGGTGCAAGCAGGGTGAGAATCATGGAAGGCCCCTTCCTGCAGTCAGTTTTCCCAGAGCACAGAGGTGTCCCTGTCCTGCCGTGGGAGCAGCCAACTGGAGGTTCTCCGATGGCCCTTGTCTTGTGAGGAGGAGTTTTCAGCAGTGAGCATCGGAGGCAGCAGAAGAGGCAATGCAGAGAAGGCAGTGGGAGAAGAGGAGCAGGTCCGTGGGCCATGTTTGCGGGCAGTC
>NW_026248842.1:13908-22799 GCF_020740795.1 Apus apus | reverse complement strand
GATGCTGGAAACTTAACTCCAGACCATAGGCCATAAACACTAGACGCTTAAGCCTACAGCCTAACTCCTAAACTCTTAAACATAGATACTAAAACAAAACGCTAGAACCTTGATCCTGGGAACTTAATACCATACCCTAGAGCCGTAAACCTAGACCATTAAGCCTACAGCCTAAATCCTAGACACTAAACCTTAGATTCTTATCAACAGAGCCGAGAGCCTTGACCCTAGGCACTTAACAGCAGACCCTCCACTGGAAAGTCCAGACCATTAAGCCTACAGAATACACCCTAGACACTAGAACCTGGACACTGAATTCTAGCCTGCTAACACTAGATACTAAACCCTAGATATTTGACCATGGGCTCTGAACCCCTGACACAAATCCTTGAGCTCACAGCCAAAACCCTAGACACTGGACACTTAACTCCAGATCCTAGACCCTGAACCCTAGACCCTTCAACCTACAGCCTAAAGAATACACACAGGAAACTAGACACTGGACCATAGAATCATAACCCTAGACACTGAAACCTATATGCTTGATCCTTATCCCTGGGCACTACTCCACAGACCCTTAAGCTCACAGCCTCAACCCTAGACACAGGACGCTAGAAACAGGACCATTGATCCTGGCCACTTAACTCCAGACCGTAGACCTTAAACAAAAGACACTTAAGACTACAGCCTAAATCCTAAACCCTTACACCTAGATACGAAACCCAAAACGCTAGAACCTTGATCCTGTGAACTTAATTCCATAACCTAGAGCCGTAACCCTAGACCATTAAGCCTACAGCCTAAACCCTAGATTCTTACCAACAGAGCTGAGCGCCTTGACTCTAGGCACTGAACAGCAGACCCTCCACTGGAAAGTGCAGACCATTAAGCCTACAGAAGAAACCCTAGACACTAGAACCTTGACACTGAACTCTAGCTCGCTAACACTAGATACTAAACCCTAGACCGTTGACCATAGGCTCTTAACTTCTGAAACAAATCCTTGAACTCATACCGAAACACTAGAAACGAGACCCTTGATCCTGGGCAATTAACTCCAGATCCTAGACCCTGAACCCTAGACCCTGCAACCTACAGCCTAAAGAATAGACTCAGGAACCTAGACACTGGACCATAGACGCTTAAGCATAGACACTGAAACCTAGACGCTTGATCCTTCTCCCTGGGCATTTCTCTACAGACCCTTAAGCTCACAGCCTCAACCCTAGACCCAGGACCCTACACAAAGGACCATTGATCCTGGCTACTTAACTCCAGACCGTAGACCCGAAACACTAGACGCTAAAACCTACAATCTAAATACTAAACCATTAGTCCGAGACACTAAATCAAAACCCCAGAGGATTGATCCTGGGCACTTCATTATAGACCATAGAGCGGTAACCCTAGACCCTTAAACCTACAGCCTAAATCCTAAACTCTTAAACCTAGATACGAAAGCCAAAACGCGAGAACCATGACCTAGGGCACTTAATTCCATACCCTAGAGCCGTATCCCTAGACAATTCAGCCTACAGCCTAAATCCTAGACACTAAACCCCAGATTCTTATCAACAGACTCGAGAGCCTTGACCCTAGGCACTTAACAGTGGACCCTCCACTGGTAAGTGCACACCATTAAGCCTACAGAAGAAACCCTAGACACTGAACGCTAGCCTATTAACACAAGATACTAAACCCTAGACATTTGACCATTGGCTCTTAACACCTGAAACAGATCCTTGAGTTATAGCCAAAACCCTACACGCTGGACCCTTGATCCTGTGCACTTAACTCCAGATATTACACCCTTCAACCTACAGCCTAAAGAATACACACAGGAAACTAGACACTGGACAATAGACGCATAACCATAGACACTGAAACCTATATGCTTGATCCTTATCCCTGGGCACTACTCCACAGACCCTTAAGCTCACAGCCTCAACCCTAGACACAGGACGCTAGAAACAGGACCATTGATCCTGGCCACTTAACTCCAGACCGTAGACCTTAAACAAAAGACATTTAAGCCTACAGCCTAAATCCTAAACCCTTAAACCGAGACACGAAACCCAAAAAGCTAGAACCTTGATCCTGGCGAACTTAAAACCAAAACCTAGAGCCGTAACCCTAGACCATTAAGACTACAGCCTAAACCCTAGATTCTTACCAACAGAGCTGAGCGCCTTGACTCTAGGCACTTAACAGCAGACCCTCCACTGGAAAGTGCAGACCATTAAGCCTACATAAGAAACCCTAGACACTAGAACCTTGACACTGAACTCTAGCTCGCTAACACTAGATACTAAACCCTAGACCGTTGACCATAGGCTCTTAACCCCTGAAACAAATCCTTGAACTCACACCGAAACACTAGAAACGAGACCCTTGATCCTGGGCAATTAACTCCAGATCCTAGACCCTGAACCCTAGATCCTTCAACCTACAGCCTAAAGAATAGACACAGGAACCTAAACACTGGACCATAGACGCTTAAGCATAGACACTGAAACCTAGACGCTTGATCCTTCTCCCTGGGCATTTCTCTACAGACCCTTAAGCTCACAGCCTCAACCCTAGACCCAGGACCCTACACAAAGGACCATTGATCCTGGCCACTTAACTCCAGACCGTAGACCCGAAACACTAGACGCTAAAACCTACAATCTAAATACTAAACCATTAATCCTAGACACTAAATCAAAACCCTAGAGGATTGATCCTGGGCACTTCATTATAGACCATAGAGCGGTAACCCTAGACCCTTAAGCCTACAGCCTAAATCCTAAACTCTTAAAACTAGATATGAAACCCAAAAAGCTAGAACATTGATCTAGGGCACTTAATTCCATACCCTAGAGCCGTAACCCTAGACAATTCAGCCTACAGCCTAAATCCTAGACACTAAACCCCAGATTCTTATCAACAGACTCGAGAGCCTTGACCCTAAGCACTTAACAGCAGACCCTCCACTGGAAAGTCCAGACCATTAAGCCTACAGAAGAAACCCTAGATACTGAACGCTAGCCTATTAACACAAGATACTAAACCCTAGACATTTGACCACTGGCTCTTAACCCCTGACACAAATCCTTGAACTTATAGGCAAAACCCTACACGCTGGACCCTTGATCCTGTGCACTTAACTCCAGATATTACACCCTTCAACCTACAGCCTAAAGAATACACACAGGAAACTAGACACTGGACCATATACAGCATAACCCTAGACACTGAAACCTATATGCTTGATCCTTATCCCTGGGCACTACTCCACAGACCCTTAAGCTCACAGCCTCAACCCTAGACACAGGACGCTAGAAACAGGACCATTGATCCTGGCCACTTAACTCCAGACCGTAGACCTTAAACAAAAGACACTTAAGCCTACAGCCTAAATCCTAAACACTTAAACATAGATACGAAACCCAAAAAGCTAGAACCTTGATCCTGGGAACTTAATTCCATAACCTAGAGCCGTAACCCTAGACCATTAAGCCTACAGCCTAAACCCTAGATTCTTACCAACAGAGCTGAGCGCCTTGACTCTAGGCACTTAACAGCAGACCCTCCACTGGAAAGTGCAGACCATTAAGCCTACAGAAGAAACACTAGACACTAGAACCTTGACACTGAACTCTAGCTCGCTAACACTAGATACTAAACCCTAGACCGTTGACCATAGGCTCTTAACCCCTGAAACAAATCATTGAACTCACACCGAAACACTAGAAACGAGACCCTTGATCCTGAGCAAGTAACTCCAGATCCTAGACCCTGAACCCTAGACCCTGCAACCTACAGCCTAAAGAATAGACTCAGGAACCTAGACACTGGACCATAGACGCTTAAGCATAGACACTGAAACCTAGATGCTTGATCCTTCTCCCTGGGCATTTCTCTACAGACCCTTAAGCTCACAGCCTCAACCCTAGACCCAGGACCCTACACAAAGGACCATTGATCCTGGCCACTTAACTCCAGACCGTAGACCCGAAACACTAGATGCTAAAACCTACAATCTAAATACTAAACCATTAATCCTAGACACTAGATCAAAACCCTAGAGGATTGATCCTGGGCACTTCATTATAGACCATAGAGCGGTAACCCTAGACCCTTAAGACTGCAGCCTAAATCCTAAACTCTTAAACCTAGATACGAAAGCCAAAACGCGAGAACCATGATCTAGGGCACTTAATTCCGTACCCTAGAGCCGTAACCCTAGACAATTCAGCCTGCAGCCTAAATCCTAGACACTAAACCCCAGATTCTTATCAACAGATTCGAGAGCCTTGACCCTAGGCACTTAACAGCAGACCCTCCACTGGAATGTCCAGATAATTAAGCCTACAGAAGAAACCCTAGATACTGAACGCTAGCCAATTAACACAAGATACTAAACCCTAGACATTTGACCATTGGCTCTTAACCCCTGACACAAATCCTTGAGCTTATAGCCAAAACCCTACAAGCTGGACCCTTGATCCTGTGCACTTAACTCCAGATATTACACCCTTCAACCTACAGCCTAAAGAATACACACAGGAAACTTGACACTGGACCATATACAGCATAACCCTAGACACTGAAACCTATATGCTTGATCCTTATCCCTGGGCACTACTCCACAGACCCTTAAGCTCACAGCCTCAACCCTAGACACAGGACGCTAGAAACAGGACCATTGATCCTGGCCACTTAACTCCAGACCGTAGACCTTAAACAAAAGACATTTAAGCCTACAGCCTAAATCCTAAACCCTTAAACCGAGACACGAAACCCAAAAAGCTAGAACCTTGATCCTGGCGAACTTAAAACCATAACCTAGAGCCGTAACCCTAGACCATTAAGACTACAGCCTAAACCCTAGATTCTTACCAACAGAGCTGAGCGCCTTGACTCTAGGCACTTAACAGCAGACCCTCCACTGGAAAGTGCAGACCATTAAGCCTACAGAAGAAACCCTAGACACTAGAACCTTGACACTGAACTCTAGCTCGCTAACACTAGATACTAAACCCTAGACCGTTGACCATAGGCTCTTAACCCCTGAAACAAATCCTTGAACTCACACCGAAACACTAGAAACGAGACCCTTGATCCTGGGCAATTAACTCCAGATCCTAGACCCTGAACCCTAGATCCTTCAACCTACAGCCTAAAGAATAGACACAGGAACCTAGACTCTGGACCATAGACGCTTAAGCATAGACACTGAAACCTAGACGCTTGATCCTTCTCCCTGGGCATTTCTCTACAGACCCTTAAGCTCACAGCCTCAACCCTAGACCCAGGACCCTACACAAAGGACCATTGATCCTGGCCACTTAACTCCAGACCGTAGACCCGAAACACTAGACGCTAAAACCTACAATCTAAATACTAAACCATTAATCCTAGACACTAAATCAAAACCCTAGAGGATTGATCCTGGGCACTTCATTATAGACCATAGAGCGGTAACCCTAGACCCTTAAGCCTACAGCCTAAATCCTAAACTCTTAAAACTAGATACGAAACCCAAAAAGCTAGAACCATGATCTAGGGCACTTAATTCCATACCCTAGAGCCGTAACCCTAGACAATTCAGCCTACAGCCTAAATCCTAGACACTAAACCCCAGATTCTTATCAACAGACTCGAGAGCCTTGACCCTAAGCACTTAACAGCAGACCCTCCACTGGAAAGTCCAGACCATTAAGCCTACAGAAGAAACCCTAGATACTGAACGCTAGCCTATTAACACAAGATACTAAACCCTAGACATTTGACCACTGGCTCTTAACCCCTGACACAAATCCTTGAACTTATAGGCAAAACCCTACACGCTGGACCCTTGATCCTGTGCACTTAACTCCAGATATTACACCCTTCAACCTACAGCCTAAAGAATACACACAGGAAACTAGACACTGGACCATATACAGCATAACCCTAGACACTGAAACCTATATGCTTGATCCTTATCCCTGGGCACTACTCCACAGACCCTTAAGCTCACAGCCTCAACCCTAGACACAGGACGCTAGAAACAGGACCATTGATCCTGGCCACTTAACTCCAGACCGTAGACCTTAAACAAAAGACACTTAAGCCTACAGCCTAAATCCTAAACCCTTAAACATAGATACGAAACCCAAAAAGCTAGAACCTTGATCCTGGGAACTTAATTCCATAACCTAGAGCCGTAACCCTAGACCATTAAGCCTACAGCCTAAACCCTAGATTCTTACCAACAGAGCTGAGCGCCTTGACTCTAGGCACTTAACAGCAGACCCTCCACTGGAAAGTGCAGACCATTAAGCCTACAGAAGAAACACTAGACACTAGAACCTTGACACTGAACTCTAGCTCGCTAACACTAGATACTAAACCCTAGACCGTTGACCATAGGCTCTTAACCCCTGAAACAAATCCTTGTACTCACACCGAAACACTAGAAACGAGACCCTTGATCCTGAGCAATTAACTCCAGATCCTAGACCCTGAACCCTAGACCCTGCAACCTACAGCCTAAAGAATAGACTCAGGAACCTAGACACTGGACCATAGACGCTTAAGCATAGACACTGAAACCTAGATGCTTGATCCTTCTCCCTGGGCATTTCTCTACAGACCCTTAAGCTCACAGCCTCAACCCTAGACCCAGGACCCTACACAAAGGACCATTGATCCTGGCCACTTAACTCCAGACCGTAGACCCGAAACACTAGATGCTAAAACCTACAATCTAAATACTAAACCATTAATCCTAGACACTAGATCAAAACCCTAGAGGATTGATCCTGGGCACTTCATTATAGACCATAGAGCGGTAACCCTAGACCCTTAAGACTGCAGCCTAAATCCTAAACTCTTAAACCTAGATACGAAAGCCAAAACGCGAGAACCATGATCTAGGGCACTTAATTCCGTACCCTAGAGCCGTAACCCTAGACAATTCAGCCTGCAGCCTAAATCCTAGACACTAAACCCCAGATTCTTATCAACAGATTCGAGAGCCTTGACCCTAGGCACTTAACAGCAGACCCTCCACTGGAATGTCCAGATAATTAAGCCTACAGAAGAAACCCTAGATACTGAACGCTAGCCAATTAACACAAGATACTAAACCCTAGACATTTGACCATTGGCTCTTAACCCCTGACACAAATCCTTGAGCTTATAGCCAAAACCCTACAAGCTGGACCCTTGATCCTGTGCACTTAACTCCAGATATTACACCCTTCAACCTACAGCCTAAAGAATACACACAGGAAACTAGACACTGGACCATATACAGCATAACCCTAGACACTGAAACCTATATGCTTGATCCTTATCCCTGGGCACTACTCCACAGACCCTTAAGCTCACAGCCTCAACCCTAGACACAGGACGCTAGAAACAGGACCATTGATCCTGGCCACTTAACTCCAGACCGTAGACCTTAAACAAAAGACACTTAAGCCTACAGCCTAAATCCTAAACCCTTAAACATAGATACGAAACCAAAAATCTAGAACCTTGATCCTGGGAACTTAATTCCATAACCTAGAGCTGTAACCCTAGACCATTAAGCCTACAGCCTAAACCCTAGATTCTTACCAACAGAGCTGAGAGCCTTAACTCTAGGCACTGAACAGCAGACCCTCCACTGGAAAGTGCAGACCATTAAGCCTACAGAAGAAACCCTAGACACTAGAACCTTGACACTGAACTCTAGCTCGCTAACACTAGATACTAAACCCTAGACCGTTGACCATAGGCTCTTAACCCCTGAAACAAATCCTTGTACTCACACCGAAACACTAGAAACGAGACCCTTGATCCAGAGGAATTAACTGCAGATCCTAGACACTGAACCCTAGACCCTGCAACCTACAGCCTAAAGAATAGACTCAGGAACCTAGATACTGGACCAAAGACGCTTAAGCATAGACACTGAAACCTAGACTCTTGATCCTTCTCCCTGGGCATTTCTCTACAGACCCTTAAGCTCACAGCCTCAACCCTAGACCCAGGACCCTACACAAAGGACCATTGATCCTGGCCACTTAACTCCAGACCGTAGACCCGAAACACTAGACGCTAAAACCTACAATCTAAATACTAAACCATTAATCCTAGACACTAAATCAAAACCCTAGAGGATTGATCCTGGGCACTTCATTATAGACCATAGAGCGGTAACCCTAGACCCTTAAGACTACAGCCTAAATCCTAAACTCTTAAACCTAGATACGAAAGCCAAAACGCGAGAACCATGATCTAGGGCACTTAATTCCGTACCCTAGAGCCGTAACCCTAGACAATTCAGCCTGCAGACTAAATCCTAGACACTAAAATCCAGATTCTTATCAACAGATTCGAGGGCCTTGACCCTAGGCACTTAACAGGAGACCCTCCACTGGAAAGTCCAGACCATTAAGCCTACAGAAGAAACCCTAGACACTGAACGCTAGCCTATTAACACAAGATACTAAACCCTAGACATTTGACCATTGGCTCTTAACCCCTGACACAAATCCTTGAGCTTATAGCCAAAACCCTACACGCTGGACGCTTGATCCTGTTCACTTAACTCCAGATATTACACCCTTCAACCTACAGCCTAAAGAATACACACAGGAAACTAGACACTGGACCATATACAGCATAACCCTAGACACTGAAACCTATATGCTTGATCCTTATCCCTTGGCACTACTCCACAGACCCTTAAGCTCACAGCCTCAACCCTAGACACAGGACGCTAGAAACAGGACCATTGATCCTGGCCACTTAACTCCAGACCGTAGACCTTAAACAAAAGACACTTAAGCCTACAGCCTAAATCCTAAACACTTAAACATAGACACTAGATCAAAACCCTAGAGGATTGATCCTGGGCACTTCATTATAGA
>NW_026248842.1:0-13808 GCF_020740795.1 Apus apus | reverse complement strand
AACTCTAGGCACTTAACAGCAGACCCTCCACTGGAAAGTGCAGACCATTAAGCCTACAGAAGAAACCCTAGACACTAGAACCTAGACACTGAACTCTAGGTTATAAACACTAGATACTAAACCCTAGACATTTGACCATTCGCTCTTAACCCCTGACACAAATCCTTGAGCTTATAGCCAAAACCCTACACGCTGGACCCTTGATCCTGTGCACTTAACTCCAGATATTACACCCTTCAACCTACAGCCTAAAGAATACACACAGGAAACTAGACACTGGACCATATACAGCATAACCCTAGACACTGAAACCTATATGCTTGATCCTTATCCCTGGGCACTACTCCACAGACCCTTAAGCTCACAGCCTCAACCCTAGACACAGGACGCTAGAAACAGGACCATTGATCCTGGCCACTTAACTCCAGACCGTAGACCTTAAACAAAAGACACTTAAGCCTACAGCCTAAATCCTAAACCCTTAAACAAGGATACGAAACCCAAAAAGCTAGAACCTTGATCCTGGGAACTTAATTCCATAACCTAGAGCCGTAACCCTAGACCATTAAGCCTACAGCCTAAACCCTAGATTCTTACCAACAGAGCTGAGAGCCTTGACCCTAGGCACTTAACAGCAGACCCTCCACTGGAAAGTGCAGACCATTAAGCCTACAGAAGAAACCCTAGACACTAGAACCTTGACACTGAACTCTAGCTCGCTAACACTAGATACTAAACCCTAGACCGTTGACCATAGGCTCTTAACCCCTGAAACAAATCCTTGTACTCACACCGAAACACTAGAAACGAGACCCTTGATCCAGAGGAATTAACTCCAGATCCTAGACCCTGAACCCTAGACCCTGCAACCTACAGCCTAAAGAATAGACTCAGGAACCTAGACACTGGACCATAGACGCTTAAGCATAGACACTGAAACCTAGACGCTTGATCCTTCTCCCTGGGCATTTCTCTACAGACCCTTAAGCTCACAGCCTCAACCCTAGACACAGGACGCTAGAAACAGGACCATTGATTCTGGCCACTTAACTCCAGACCGTAGACCCTAAACACAAGACGCGTAAGCCTGCACCCTAAATCCTAAACCTTTAATCCTAGACACTAAACCCAAAATGCTAGAACCTTGATCCTGGGCACTTAATTCCATACCCTAGAGCTGTAAACCTCGACCATTAAGCCTACAGCCTAAATCCTAGACACTAAACCCTAGATTCTAATCAACAGAGCCGAGAGCCTTGACCCTAGGCACTTAACAGCAGACCCTCCACTGGAAAGTCCAGACCATTAAGCCTACAGAAGAAACCCTAGACACTAGAACCTAGACACTGAACTCTAGCCCATTAACACTAGATACTAAACCCTAGACCGTTGACCATGGGCTCTTAACCCCTGACACAAATCCTTGGTCTCACAGCCGAAACCCTAGACGCTGGACCCTTGAGCCTGCACGTTTAACTCCAGACCCTAGGCCCTTAACTCTACACCCTTAAACCTACAGCCTAAAGAATACACACAGGAAACTAGACACTGGACCATATACAGCATAACCCTAGACACTGAAACCTATATGCTTGATCCTTATCCCTGGGCACTACTCCACAGACCCTTAAGCTCACAGCCTCAACCCTAGACACAGGACGCTAGAAACAGGACCATTGATCCTGGCCACTTAACTCCAGACCGTAGACCTTAAACAAAAGACACTTAAGCCTACAGCCTAAATCCTAAACCGAGATAGGAAACCCAAAAAGCTAGAACCTTGATCCTGGGAACTTAATTCCATAACCTAGAGCCGTAACCCTAGACCATTAAGCCTACAGCCTAAACCCTAGATTCTTACCAACAGAGCTGAGAGCCTTGACCCTAGGCACTTAACAGCAGACCCTCCACTGGAAAGTGCAGACCATTAAGCCTACAGAAGAAACCCTAGACACTAGAACCTTGACACTGAACTCTAGCTCGCTAACACTAGATACTAAACCCTGGACCGCTGACCATGGGCTTTTAACCCCTGACACAAATCCTTGGTCTCACAGCCGAAACCCTAGACACTGGACCCTTGATCCTGGGCGTTTAACTCCATACCCTAGACCCTGAACCCTAGACCCTTCAACCTACAGCCTAAAGAATAGACACAGGAAACTAGACAGTGGACCATAGATGCTTAAGCATAGACACTGAAACCTAGACGATTGATCCTTATCCCTGGGCACGACTCCACACACCCTTAAGCTCACAGCCTCAACCCTAGACACAGGATGCTAGAAACTGGACCATTGATCCTGGCCACCTTACTCCAGACCGTAGACCCTAAACACTAGATGCTTAAGCCTGCAGCCTAAATCCGAAACCCTTAAACCTAGATACTAAACCCAAAATGCTAGAACCTGGATCCTGGGCACTTAATTCCATACCCTAGTGCCGTAACCCTTGACCATTAAGCCTACAGTCTAAATCCTAGACTCTTATCAAGAGACTCAAGAGCCTTGACCCTGGGCGCTTGACACCAAACCCTCCACTCCTACCAACGACACCCTAGACACAGAAGCCTAGCCCGTTAACACTAGATATTAAACCCTAGAACGCTGATCATGGGCTCTTAACCCCTGAAAAAAATCCTAGAGCTGTCAGCCGAAACACTAGATGCTCGACTCTAGCGCCTGGGCACTTAACTCCAGACCCTAGGCCCTTAACCCTAGACCCTTAATCTTACAGCGTAAACCCTAGACATTAAACCCTAAACCCTAGAGTCTTATCCACAGACCCGAGAGCCTAGGTCCAGTGTGTATTCTTTAGGCTGTAGGTT
This sequence comes from Apus apus, assembly GCF_020740795.1. NCBI lineage: Eukaryota > Metazoa > Chordata > Aves > Apodiformes > Apodidae > Apus > Apus apus. Next base: position 10,981 of record NW_026248842.1, on the reverse strand, counting down.
TAAGGGTCAAGTGTTTATGGTCTACAGTCTGGAGTTAAATGGCCAGGATCAATGGTCCCCTGTCTAGGGCTGAGGCTGTGAGCCTAAGGGTCAAGGGTCTGGAGAGAAGCGCTCAGAGATAAGGATCAGGGGTCTATGTTTCAGTGTCTAGGGTTAAGCGTCTATGGTCCAGTGCCTAGATTCCGGTATCTATTGTTTAGGCTGTAGGTTTAAGGGTCTAGGGTCTGGAGTTAAGTGCAGAGGATCAAGGGTCCAGTGTCTAGGGTTTCGGCTGTGAGCTCAAGGATTTGTGTCAGGGGTTAAGAGCCCATGGTCAACGGTCTAGGGTTTAGTATCTAGTGTTAACAGGCTAGGGTTCAGTGTCTAGGGTTTATTCAGTAGGCTTAATGGTCTAGACTTTCCAGTGGAGGGTCTGCTGTTAAGTGCCTAGAGTCAAGGCTCTAGTGTCTGTGGATAAGTATCTAGGGTTTAGCGTTAAGAATCTAGGGTTTAGGCTGTAGGCTTAAGGGTCTAGAGTTACAGGTGTAGACTCTGGAGTTAAGTGCCTAGGATCAATGGTCTAGGGTAGAGGGTCCAGTGTCTGTGGTCTAGTATCTAGCGTTAAGTCTGTACGTTTAGCCTCTAGAGTTACGTGTCTGGATTTCAGTGGCCAGATTCAAGGCTTTATGGCCTAGGCTTTAGTATCCTGCCTTAAGGGTGTAGTATCTAGGGTTTCGGTTGTAGGCTTAATGGCCTAGAGCTACAGGCCTATGATCTGGAGTTAAGTGCCCAGGGTCAAGCATCTATTGTCTAGTGTTTAGCGTGTAGGCTTAAGGGTCCATTGTCTATGGTCTACGCAGTAAGCTTAAGTGTCTAGGCTTAAGGGTCTAGGGTCTATAGTTAATTGGCCAAGATCAAGGCTCTAGGGTTTAGTATCAAGTGTTAAGGGTCTACTGTCCAGTGCCTAGGATTTGTGTGTAGTCTGAAGGGTTGAGAGCTACGCATCTAGGGTCTTCAGCTAAGTGCCCAGGATCAAGGATCTAGACCCTTTAAGCCTAAATCCTAAACCCTTAATCCTAGATACTAAACCTTGGAGCCTAGAACCTTGATCCTGGGCACTTAAATCCAGACCCTAGAGCCCTAGCCTAGACCCTTAAGCCTACAGCCTAAAGCCTAGACACTAGACCCTAAACCCTATACCCTTAACCCTAGATCCCTGATCCTAAACCATTGTTCCTGGGCACTTAGCTGAAGACCCTAGACACGGAACTCTAGACCCTTAAGCCTAGAGCCTGAAGCCTAGACACTACACCCAAAACCCTAGAGCTTTAAACCTAGATACCTGAGCCGTGGCACTTAGCTGAAGACCTTAGACCCTTAACCCTAGACCCTTAAGCCAACAGCGTAAACTCTAGACACTTAACCCTAGGTACCTAATCCTAGACTCTTGACCCTGGGCACATAACTCCAGAACCCAAACCCGTAACTCTAGAACCTTAAGCCTACACACAAATCCTAGACACTGGACAGTAGATCCTTATCACTAGATACTAAACCCTCAACCCTAGAGGCTTGATCTTCACCACTTAACTCCAGACCCTAGACTCTTAAGCTTACTGCGTAGACCCTAGACACTGAACCCTTAACCCTACATGGTAAACACTAGACAATAGATGCTTGACCCTTGGCACTTAACTCCATACCTTAAGACCCTTAAGTGTACAGCCTAGAAACTAGACCCTAGACCTTTAGCCCTAGATACTAACCTACAGACCCTAGAGCATTGACCGTAGGCACTTAACAGCAGACCCTCCTCATGAAATCTAGACCATTAAGACTACAGACTAAATCGTAAACACTAGACCCTAGACACTGAACCCTAGCCCGTTAATGCTGGATAATAAACCCTAGACCGTTGACCATGGGCTCTTAACCCCTGACACAAGACCCTTAAGCTCACAGCCTCAACCCTAGACACAGGACCATTGATCTTGGCCACTTAACTCCAGACCGTAGACCCTAAACACTCAATGCTTAATCCTACACCCTTAATCCTAGATACTAAACCCTAGACCCTAGAGCCTTGACCCTGGGCACTTAACTCCACACTCTAGACCCATAACTCTAGACCCTTAAGCCTACAGCCTCAAGCCGATACACTACACCCGAAACTCTAGATCCTTAACCCTAGATACATGATCCTAGAACCTTGATCCTGGCTACTCAACTCCAGACCCTAGACCAGTAAGTCTAGATGCTTAAGCCCACAGCCTAAACCCTAGACCCTTAACCCTAGACTTTGGAGCTAGGCACTAAGCTGAAGACCCTAGATGCGTAATTCTAGACCCTTAACCCTACAGCCTAAACTCTAGACACTTAAACCTAGGTACCTGATCCTAGACCCTTGGCACATAACTCCAGACCCCAAACCCGTAACTCTACACCCTTAAGCCTAGACTCTAGACACTGGACACTTAACCCTACATGCTAAACACTAGACAATAGATGCTTGACCCTGGGCACTTAACTCCAGACCCTAGACCTATAACTCTAGACCCTTAAGCCTACAGCCTAAACCTTAGATACAACACTCTTAACCCAGGATACTAAAGCCTAAACCTTAGATACAACACTCTTAACCCAGGATACTAAAGCCTAGGCCATAAAGCCTTGATTCTGGCCACTGATCTCCAGACTCGTAACTCTAGAGCCTTAACGTACAGACTTAACGCTAGATACTAGACCACAGACACTGGACCCCCTACCCTAGACCATTGATCCTAGGCACTTAACTCCAGAGTCTACACCTGTAACTCTAGACCCTTAAGCCTACAGATTAAACCCTAGACTCCTTACCCGAGACACTGGACCCTAGAAACTTGATCCTATGCACTTATCTCCAGACCCTAGACCCATAACTCTACACCCTTAAGCCTACAGCCTAAACCCTAGACACTAGACCCTAAACCCTAGACCTTTAACCCTAGATACTAACCCACAGACCCTAGAGCCTTGACACTAGGTACTTAACAGCAGACCCTCCACTGGAAAGTCTAGACCATTAAGCCTACAGACTAAACCTTAGACACTGGACCCTAGTCTGTCAACACTAAATACTAAACCCTAGACCATTGACTATGGACTCTTAACCCCTGACACAAGACCCTTAAGCTCACAGTCTAAACCCTAGACACTGGACCTCTGATCCTGGGCACTTAACTCCAGACCCTAGACCTGTAACTCTAGACCCTTAAGCCTACAGCCTAAACCTAGACACTGGACCATAGAACCTTAACCCTAGACACTAAACCCTTCTCCCCAGACCATAGACCCTTAAGCTTACAGCCTAAGCCTAGACCCTAGAGCCTTGACCCCGGGCATTAAATCCACACCCTAGACCTGTAACGCTAAACCCTCAAGCTCACAGCCTAAACCCTAAACACTAGACCTTATACACTGGACCCTACACACTGGACCCTTGATCCTGGGCACTTTACTCCAGACCGGATACCCGTAACCCTAGACCCTTAAACCTACAGCCTAAAGAATAGACACTGGAACCTAGACACTGGACCATAGACCCTTAACCCTAGATACTAAACCCTAGCCCCTAGACTCTTGACGCTAGGCTCTAAGCTGAAGACCCTAGATGCCTAACTCTAGACCCTTAAGCCTACAGACTAAACTCTAGACACTAGACACTTAAACCTAGGCACCTCGTCCTAGACCTTTGACCCTGGGCACATAACTACACACTCCAGACCCGTAACTCTAGGCCCTTCAGCCTACACGCAAATCCTAGACACTGGACAGTAGACCCTTAACACTAGATACTAAACCCTAGACCCTAGAGCCTTGATCTTGGCCACTTAATTCCAGAACCTAGACCCTTAAGCCTAGACCCTTAAGCTTACTGCGTAAACCCTAGACACTGGACACTTAACCTTGCATGCTAAACACTAGACAATAGATGCTTGACCCTGGGCACTTAACTCCAGACCCGAGACCTGTAATTCTAGACCCTTAAGCCTACAGCCTAAAGCCTAGACACTGGACCCTAGACATAACCGCCGAGATACTGGACCTTAGACCATAGAGCTTTGATCCTGGGCACTTGACTCCAGACCCTAGACCCTTAACCCTAGACCCTTAAGCCTGCAGCCTAAACCCTAGACACTAGACCCTAAACCCTAGACCTTTAACCCTAGGTACTAACCCACAGACATTAGAGCCTTAACCCTAGACACTTAGCAGACCCTCCACTGGAAAGTCTAGACCATTAAGCCTACAGATTAAACCCTAGACACTGGACCTAGCCTGTCAACACTTGATACTAAACCCTAGACCGTTGACCATGGACTCTTAACCCCTGACACAAGACCCTTAAGCTCACAGTCTAAACCCTGGACACTGGACCCTAGCCACTAAACCCTAGCCACTGGTCCCTTGATTCTGGGCACTTAACTCCAGACCCTAGACCAGTAACTCTAGACCCTTAAGCCTACAGCCTAAAGCCTAGACACTGGACCCTAGACACAACAGCCTAGATACTGGACCTTAGACCATAGAGCTTTCATCCTGGGCACTTGACTCCAGACCCTAGACCCTTAACCCTAGACCTTTAAGACTACAGCCTAAACCCTAGAAACTAGAACCTAAACCCTAGACCTTTAACTCTAGATAGTAACCCACAGACCCTAGAGCCTTAACCCTAGGCACTTAACAGCAGACCCTCCACTGGAAAGTCTAGACCATTAAGCCTACAAACTAAACCCTAGACACAACAGCCTAGACACTGGACCCTTGATCCTGGGCACTTACCTGCAGACCCTAGACCTGTAACTCTAGACCCTTAAGCCTACAGCCTAAAGCCTAGACACTGAACCATAGACCCTTAACCCTAGATACTAAACCCTACCCCCTAGACTCTTGATGCTAGGCTCTAAGCTGAAGACCCTAGATGCGTAACCCCAGACCCTTAAGCCTATAGCCTAAACTCTAGACACTTAACCCTAGGTACTTCATCCTAGACCTTTGACCCTGGGCACATAACTCCACACCCCAGACCCATAACTCTAGACCCTTCAGCCTACACGCAAATCCTAGACACTGGACAGTAGACCCTTAACACTAGGTACTAAACCCTGGATCCTAGAGCCTTGATCTTGCCCACTTAACTCCAGACCCTAGACCCTTAAGCCGAGACCCTTAAGCTTACTGCGTAAACCCTAGACACTAGACCCTAGACACTGGACACTTAACCCTACATGCTGAACACTAGACAATAGATGCTTCACCCTGGGCAATTAACACCAGACCCTAGACCTGTAACTCTAGACCATTAAGCCTACAGCCTAAACCTTAGATACTACACCCTTAAGCCAGGATACTAAAGCCTAGGCCATAAAGCCTCGAATACGGCCACTGAAATCCAGACTCGTAACTCTAGAGCCTTAATGTACAGACTTAATGCTAGATACTAGACCACAGACACTGGACCCTCTACCCTAGACCATTGATCCTAGGCACTTAACTCCAGAGTCTACACCCATAACTCTAGACCCTTAAGCCCACATACTAAACCCTAGACTCTTAACCCTAGATACTACATCCTAGACCTTAGACCCCTGATCCTGGGCACATAACTCCAGCCCCTAGACCTGTAACTCTACACACTAAAGCCTACAGCCTAAACCCTAGGCACTAGACCTTAGACACTGGACCGTAGCCTGTCAACACTAGATACTAAACCCTAGACCGTTGACCATGGACTCTTAACCCCTGACACAAGACCCTTAAGCTCACAGTCAAAACCCTAGGCCCTAGAGCCTTGACCCTGGGCATTTAATTCCACACCCAAACCTGTAACGCTAAACCCTTAAGCTCACAGCCTAAACTCTAGCCACCAGACCTTAGACACTAGACACTGGACCTTTGATCCTGGGCACTTAACTCCAGACCATAGACCCTAAACACTAGACGCTTAAGTCTACAGCCTAAATCCTAGACACTGGACTCAAGACCAGTAACACTTGATACTAAACCCTAGACCCTAGACCGTTGACCATGGGGTCTTACCCCAAACACAAGACCCTTAAGCTCACATCCTAAATCCTAGACGCCAGACCTGAGACTCAGGACTATCGACACTGGAACCTAGACCCTTGATCCTGGGCACCCAAGTCAAGACCCTAGACCTTAACCCTAGATACTAAACACTAGGGCCTTGATCCGTGACATCTAACTCCAGACCCTAGATCCATAAGTCTAGACCCTTACGCTCACAGCCTAAAGCCTAGACATTAGACCTTAGACACTGGACCCTAGATCCTTGATCCTGGTTACTTAACTCCAGACCCTAGACACGTCACTCTAGACCCTCAAGCCTACAACCTAAGCCCTTGACACTAGACCCTAGACACTGGATCCTAGACACTGGACCATAGACCCTTGAACCTAGGCACTTAACTCCACACCCTAGACCCTTAACCCTAGACACTTAAGCCTATAGCCTAAACCATAGACACTGGAACCTAGACAATGGACCATAGACCCTTAACCCTTGATACTAAAACTTACACACTTATCCCTGGGTACTTATCTCCAGACCATAGACCATTAACACTAGACCCTTAAGCTCACAGGCTAAACCCTAGACACCAGACCCGTTACACCAGACCATTGATCCTGGTCTCTTAAGTCCACACCCTAGACCCGTAACTCTAGACCCTAAAGCCTACAGACTAAACCCTAAACACTAGACACTAAAACCTGGACCACAGACAGCGGACCCTATACACGGACCATAGACCCTAGGGCCTTGATCCTGGGCACTTAACTCCAGACACTAGACCTGTAACTCTAGACCCTTAAGCCTACAGCCTAAACTCTAGACACTGGACCCAAGACCATTAACACTAGATACTAAACCCTAGACCCTAGACTGTTGACCATGGGCTCTAAACCCCAAACACAAGATCCTTAAGCTCACAGCCTAAACACTAGACACTAAACCCTAGACACCCGAGCCTTGATCCTGGGCACTTAACTCCAGACCCTGTACTCTTAACACGAGACACTTAAGCCTACAGCCTAAAGCCTAGACACCAGACCTTAGACTTGGGACCCTTGACACTGGAACCTAGACCCTTGATCCTGGGCACTCAAGTCGAGACCCTAGATCTTTAACCCTAGATACTAAACACTAGGGCCTTGATCCTGGGCACCTAACTCCAGACCCTAGATCCGTAAGTCTAGACCATTAAGCCTACAGCCTAAAGCCTAGACATTAGACCTTAGACATTGGACCCTAGATCCTTGATCCTGGGTACTTAATTCCAGACCCTAGACCCATAACTCTAGACCCTTAAGCCTACAGCCTAAAGCCTAGACACTGGAACATAGACCCTTAACCCTAGACACTGGACCCTAGATCCGTGATCCTGGGCACTTAACTCCAGACCCTAGACCCATAAGTCTAGACCCTTAAGCCTACAGCCTAAACCTTAGACACCAGACCCTAGACACTGGATCCTAGAACCTTATCCCTAGATACTAAACCCTAGACCCTAGACCATTGACCCTGGGAACTTAACTCCAGACCCTAAACCCTTATCCCTAGACCCTTAAGCCTACAGGCTAAACCCTAGATACTAGACCCTGGACATTAGACCCTTGACCCTAGATACTAAACCATAGACCCTAGAGCTTTAACCCTGGGCACTTAATTCCAGACCCTAGGCCAGCAACTCTAGATTGTTTAGCCTGCAGCCTAAACACTAGACCCTAGACACTAGACCTGAAACCCTAGACACTGGACCCTAGACAATAGACCCTAGACACTGGTCCCTAGACCCTTGGCACTTAACTCCACACCCTAGACCCATAACTCTACACCCTTAAGCCTACACCCTAAACCCTAGACACTAGACCCTAGACTCATATCCCTAAATCCTAAACCCTGGACCCTTAACCCTGGACACTTAACTGAAGACCTGAGACCCTTAAGCCTACAGACTAAACTGTAGACACTAGACACTTAACCCTAGGTACCCAATCTTAGACCCTTGACCCTGGGCACAGAACTCCAGACCATAGACCCATAAATCTAGACTCTTAAGCCTACAGCCTAAACTCTAGACACTAGATCCTAGACACTAGACCCTAGAACCTGGACCCTAGTCCCTATAGCCTTGACCTTGGGCACTTAACTCCACACCCTAGACTCGTAACTCTAGACCCTTAAGCCTACAGCCTCAAGCCTAGACACTACACCCGAAAACCTAGATCCTTAACCCTAGATACCTGATCCTAGACCCTTGATCCTGAGCACTTAGCTGAAGACCCTAGATGCATAATTCTAGACCCTTAAGCCTACAGCCTAAACTCTAGACACTAGACACCTAACCCTAGGTACCTAATCCTAGACCCTTGACCCTGGGCCTGGGCACATAACTCCAGACCCAAGACCTGTAATTCTAGACCCTTAAGCCTACAGCCTAAACCCTACACCTTTAACCCTAGATCCTAGACCCTAGACCCTTGACCCTGGCCACTTAACTGAAGACCCTAGATGCGTAACTCTAGACCCTTAAGCCTACAGTCTAAACCCTAGCTACTAGACACTAGACCCTAGACCCTTAACCCTAGATACTAAACCCTAGACCCTAAAGCCTTGACCCTAGGCACTTAGCTGCATACCCTAGACCCGTGACTCTAGACCCTTAATCCTACAGCATAAACCCGTGACCATTAACCCTGGATACTAAAGCCTAGGCCCTTGACCCTGGGCACTTAACTCTAGACCCTAGACCCATAAGCGTAGACCCTTAAGCCTACAGACTAAACCCTAGATACTAGACCCTACACACTAGACTCTACACACTGAACCCCAGACCCTAGAGCCTTGACCCTGGGCACTTAACTCCAGAGCCTAGACCCATAAGCATAGACCCTTAAGCCTAAAGCCTAAACCCTAGACACTGGACCATAGACCCTAGACACTAGATCCTAGACCCTTAACCGAAGATACTAAACCCTAGACCCTACAGCTTTGATGCTAGGAACTTAACTGCAGACTCTGGACCTGTAAGTCTAGACCCTTAACACTACAGTCTAAACCTTAGACACTAGATCCTAGACACTAGACCCTAGAACCTGGACCCTAGACCCTATAGCCTTGACCATGGGCACTTAACTCCAGACCCTAGACCCATAAATCTAGACCCTTAAGCCTACAGCCAAAACCCTAGACACTGAACCCTAGACCCTTAACCCTAGATACTAAACCCTAGACCCTAGAGCCTTGACCTTGGGCACTTAATTCCAGACCCTAGACCAGTAAAGGCGTGAGGCTTAAGGGTCTAGGTTTAAGAATTGAAGGTGTAGGGACTAGGGTTAAAGGCATAGAGCCTAGGGTCAAGGGGTCAGAGGTAAGGGTTAAGAGTTGTGTTAAAGGTCTAAGTTAAGGGTTTAGAGATAAGCACCTAGGCATAAGCATCCAGATTAAATGTCTGTGGTTATCGTCAGTAGTTGTGTAGGATTAAGCGTCCAGTGTTAAGGGCTTTGGCATAAGGATCAAGGGTATGGCATTAATGGCAAGATTAAAGATTCCAAGGTTAGGCCTCTGGTTTCTTGGGTGTAGGATCTACGGTTAGGACCAAGCCTAACAATCAAGTCTGTGGTTAAGCATCTGGGGTTAAGGGTCTAGGGTTAAACATCTAGTGTTAAGGGTCTACGGATAAAGGTCTACGGTTAACAGTCCAGATTGAAGTGACTAGGGTAAATGGTCTGGCTTTAAGCATGAAATGCCTAGAGAATAGGCTTAAGGGCCTAGGGTCTAGGGTTAAAGGGTAAGGGTTAAGGGTTACTGGACTAGGGTTAAGGATCTTGGGTTAAGCATCTAGCGTTAATGGACAAGGGTTAAGCGGCTAGGGTGAAGAATTTAGGGTGAATGGTCTAGGATCCATGTTTGAAGGGCAAGTTATAAGGGTCTAGGCATAAGGGTTTACTGTCTAGAGTCTAGGGTTAAGAGACAGGGTTCAAGGACTACGTTTAGAGTTAAAAGGTTTAGAAGGTAGGGTTAAACATCTAGTATCTACGGTAAAGTGGCAAGAGTTGAGGGGCAAGATTTAAGGGTCTAGGTTTAAGGATCTAGGGTTAAAGATCTAGGATGCAACGATAAGGTCCAAGGGATAAGGGTCTAGGTTTAAGGGTTGAAGGTCTAGGGTCAAGAGGCAAGAGATAATGGTCTAGGGATAAGGGTCTAGTGTCAAGGGGCAATATATAATGGTCTAGGGATTAGGGTTTAGTGTCTAGTGTCTAGAGTTAAGGAAGAGTGTTCAAGGTCTGGTGTTAAAAGTTAAAGGTGTAGGGACTAGGGTTACAGGTCTAGGGGCCAGAGTTACAGGGCAAGAGTTAAGGGACTAGGGATAAGATTTTAAGGTTAAATATCTAGAAATAAGTGTCTAGGGTTAAAGATCTACTGTTGTATGTAAAGGTTAAGATTCTCGGTTTAAGTATTACGGGGCTAGGATTAAGGAACTAGGGTTAAAAGTCTAGGTTTAAGAGTTAAAAGGTCTACAAACTAGGGATTAGTATCTAGGGTAAATAGGCAACAGATGAGGGGCAAGTGTTAAGGACTGAGGGTTAAAGGTCTAGGCTCTAACGAGAAGTGCCAAGCAATAAGAGTCTAGGTTTAAGGTCTATGGTCTAGGGTTAAGAGGCAAGAGATAAGGGTCTAGGGTTAAGGGTCTAGGGTTAATGGTCTGGCATGTAGTGTCTAGGGTTAAAAGGCAAGAGATAAGGGTCTAGGTTTAAGGGGTAAGGGTTAAAGGTCTAGGTTTAAGTGGCAATGTATTATTGTCTAGGGATTAGGGCTTAGTGTCTAGAATCTAGAGTTAAGGGTCTAGGTTTAAGAGTTAAAGTTGTAGGGACTAGGGTTAAGGGTCTAGGGTCTACAGATAGGACAAGGCTTAAGAGACTAAGGTCTAGCGTTAATTGG
>NW_026248841.1:0-23081 GCF_020740795.1 Apus apus | reverse complement strand
CTAGGGTCGGTTAGTATCTAGGATTAATGGACTACGGTCTGGACTTAGCGTCTAGGCTTAAAGGAGTATAGATAACCATCTAGCATTTAGTATCTAGGATTAAGGCTCCAGCGTCTAGGGTTAAGGCTTTATAGTTTAGCATCTAGTCTTAAGGTCTAGGGTTTAGAGCTTTGCGTCTAGGATTAACGGTCCATTGTATAGAGTGTAGCGTCTGGGGTCAAGCGTATACGGTCTAGGTGTAAGGATCTGGGGGTCTACGGTGTAGGATCTAGGTTTAATGGACTACCCTCTGGACTTAGCGTCTAGGGTTAAAAGGATTTTAGATAAGGCATCTAGGGTCTAGGATTTACTATCTATAATTAAGGCTCCAATTTCTAGGGTTAAGGCTTATAATTCAGCATCTAGTCTTTAGGGTTTAGAGCTTTGCGTCTAGGCTTAACAGTCTATGTTATAGAGTGTAGCATCTGGGGTTAATCATATACGGTCTACGTTCAAGGATCTAGGATCTACGGTTTAGGATCTAGGATTAATGGACTACCCTCTGGACTTAGCGTCTAGGGTTAAAGGATTATAGATAATCATCTAGGGTCTAGGATCAAGGCTCCAGCGTCTAGGCTTAAGGCTTAGAGTTTCGCATCTAGTCTTTAGGGTTTAGAGCTTTGCATCTAGGATTAACAGTCTATGGTATAGAGTGTATCATCTGGGGTTAAGCATCTACGGTCTACGTTTAAGGATCTAGGGTCTAACGGTTTAGGATCTAGGATTAATGGAATACCGTCTGGACTTCGCGTCCAGGCTTAAAGGATTATAGATAAGCGTCTAGCGTCTAGGGTTTAGTATGTAGGATTAAGGCTCCAGCATCTAGGGTTAAGGCTTTATAGTTTAGCACCTAGTCTTAAGGTCTAGGGTTTAGAGCTTTGGGTCTAGGATTAAGGGTCTATGGTATAGAGTGTAGCGTCTGGGGTTAAGCATATACGGTCTACGTTTAAGTATCTTCGGTCTATGGTGTAGGATCTAGGATTAATGGACTACTGTCTGGACTTAGCGTCTAGGGTTTAGTATCTAGGAGTAAGGGTCCAGCGTCTAGGGTTAAGGCTTCTAGTTTAGCATCTAGTCTTTAGGTCTAGGGTTTAGAGCTTTGTGTCTAGGATTAAAGGTCTATGGTATAGCATGTAGCGTCTGGGGTTAAGCATAGACGGTCCACGTTTAAGCATTTAGGATCTATGGTCTAGGATCTAGGATTAAAAGCGGCCATCTCGGCAGCTCCCTCAGAGCACGCGGCAGTGCAGAGCGGGATTGGCAGCGGCACCGGTGAGAGCTGCTCCTTTAATTACTGAGGATTAGAGAAGGGGCCGGGCTTCTCGGAGACGGCGAAGCCGGAGCAGACCTAGGAGACCCGAGTCTGAGCCGGAATCCTGAGAGGAACAGGAAGGCTGTCGTGGCAGGGGTTGTGGCTGAGAACGGCAGCAAGGTTTAAAAGCGGCCATCTCGGCAGCTCCCTCAGAGCACGCGGCAGCGCAAAGCGGAGAGCGGCGGTAGCCATCACAGGAAGTGGCGCGAGGGCGGGGAGCGCGAGCGCACGCTGAGAGCGAGGACAGGCAGGAAGCAGAGAACACCGGTAAATTTCTCTAGCATGTTGACAACACGCCCTAAAACCATATTGAAAAAGGATATGGGAACTCAGACGGAGGTTATGAGCAGGCACGCAGCTGTGCAGGTCTCTGGCTGGAGCGAGTGCCTGAGCCTGGCACTGGTAGTAGAGGGAGCCAGTGGCACCGCGTGTGTGCGGTGTGAGCAAATCAATGATCTCCTTAGGCAGGTGGTTAGACTGACAGAGGAGGTTGAAAGACTTAGAATCATCAGAGAATGTGAGAGCGAAATAGATTGATGGAACCAAACACCGAAGCAAGGGCAGAAGGAAGAGGTGCTAGAAGAAGTGACGGATCCCCTCCCCTCCTGTCCTGAGACAGAAGGAGAGAACGTTAGGGATGTGGAGGAATGGAGGGAGGTCCGTCCTTGGAGAGGCAAGAAAAAAACCCTCCCAACTCCCTCCACCCTCCGAATTGCCCCTGAAGAATAGGTATGAGGCCTTGGAACTTCAGGGACAGGAAAATGAAGCTGGAGTGACAGATTTGTCTAGTGAACCGCCTAGGACTTGTCGCTCAGCTCCACGACTTAGGACTTCTTCAACTAAGAAGGAAAGGAGGGCAATTGTGGTGGGAGACTTCCTTCTGAGGGGAACAGAAGGGCCCATCTGTCGAGCAGACCCATCCCACAGGGAGGTCTGCTGCCTCCCTGGGGCTCGCATTAGAGATGTTAAAAGGAAACTCTCTAGTATGGTGAATCCATCTGATTACTACCCACTGCTGATTTTTCAGGTTGGTAGTGACGAAATTATTACAAGAAATGTAAGGGCAATGAAGAGAGACTTCAGGGCCCTGGGACGGCTAGTTAGGGGGTCTGGAGCACAAGTCGTGTTTGCCTCCATACCTCCTGTAAGAATGGGTGGAGAGATAAAGAGGAAGAGTTTACTTATCAATGAATGGCTACGAGACTGGTGCCAAAGGCAGGGCTTTGGTTTTTTTGACCACGGGCTGCTCTACGAGACACCCGGCCTGATGGTGGCAGGTGGGATGCACCTGTCCCAGAGGGGGAAAAGGCTTTTGGGGCAGGACTTAGCAGGGCTCATTGAGAGAGCTTTAAACTAGATGTGAAGGGGGAAGGGGAGAAAACTGGGTCTGTTAGGGACGAGCCCAAGAGAAACATACCAGGGCCTGAAGGGGGGTGGTCTAAGGAGGATTTGGTCCCACCAGTGTGCTCTACTTGCTTCCTGAAATGCCTGTACACCAATGCACGCAGCATGGGGAATAAACAGGAAGAGTTAGAGATCTGTGTGCGGTCTAAGGGTTATGATCTGGTAGCAATAACAGAGACATGGTGGGACAGCTCACACGACTGGAATGTGGCCATGGATGGCTATGTGCTTTTTAGGAAAGATCGGTCGGTGAAGCGAGGTGGTGGAGTTGCTCTTTATGTGAGAGAGCAGCTAGAATGTATCGAGTTTTGTGCAGGGGCTGATGAGGGGCAAGTTGAAAGTCTGTGGGTAAGAATTAAAGGGCAGGGTGGTATGGGTGATACAGTTGTGGGGGTCTACTACAGACCTCCTGATCAAGATGAGGAAGTTGATGAGGCTTTCTACAGGCAGCTGAAAGCAGCCTCACAATTACAGTCCTTGGTCCTCATGGGAGATTTTAACTACCCCGATATCTGCTGGAAGACTTACACAGCCAGCCTTTCATGGTCTAGGAGGTTCCTCCAGTGCATTGATGACAACTTGTTAATGCAAATGGTGGACAAGCCGACTAGAAGACGAGCGCTGCTGGATCTTGTGCTCACCAACAAGGAGGGCCTTGTTGAAGCAGTGGTGGTCAATGGCAGCCTTGGCTGCAGTGACCACGAGATGGTGGAGTTCAGGATTCTGTGTGGGAGGAACAGAATACCCAGCAGGACCAGAACCATGGACTTCCACAGAGCAAACTTTGGCCTCCTCAATCAATTGTTAAGGGAAGTCCCATGGGACAGAGTGCTAGAAGGTAAAGGGGCTCAAGATAGCTGGACAACATTCAAAGACCACTTCTTGCAAGCACAGGATCAGTGTCCCCAATGGGTAGAAAATCTAGTAAGGGAGCTAGGAGACCAGCGTGGTTAAAAAAGGAACTGCTGGGCAAACTCAAATGGAAAAGGAAAATCTATAGATCATGGAAGGAGGGGCTGGTTACTTGGGAGGAATATAGGACTGTTGTCAGAGAATGTAGGGAGGCAACTAGGAAAGCTAAGGCCTCCTTGGAACTTAACCTTGCAAGTCGGGTTAAGGACAATAGAAAGGGCTTTTTCAAATACATAGCCAACAAAACTAATACCAGAGGCAATATAGGCCCACTGCTGAATGAGGTGGGTGCCCTGGTGACAGAGGATTTAAAGAAGGCAGAGGTGCTGAATGCCTTCTTTGCCTCTGTCTTTACTCCTGCAGGCTTTCCCCATGAGCCCCAGTTTCATATAGCCCCAGTAGAAGTCAAGATAAAGGAGGAGTTTGCCCAGGTAGATGAGGATTGGGTTAGGGATCAGTTGCGTAATCTGGACATCCATACATCGATGGGTCCGGATGAAATGCATCCAAGGGTGCTGAGGGAGCTGGCGGAGGTCATTGCCAGTCCACTCTCCATCATCTTCGGTAAGTCTTGGGTAACAGGAGAGGTGCCTGAGGACTGGAGGATAGCAAATGTCACTCCAGTCTACAAGAAGGGCAAGAAGGAGGACCCGCGTAACTATAGACCGGTCAGCCTCACCTCCATCCCTGGAAAGGTGATGGAACAACTTGTCCTTGGCACTATCTCTAGACATATCAAGGAGATGGGGGTCATCAAGAGCAGTCAACATGGTTTTACCAAGGGTAAGTCATGTTTGACTAACCTCATAGCCTTCGATGAGGAAATTAGTAGGTGGAAAGATGATGGTAGAGCGGTGGATGTGGTCTATCTTGATTTCAGTAAAGCATTTGACACCGTCTCCCACAGCATCCTTGTAGATAAGTTGATCAAGTATGGGTTTGATGATCAGGCAGTGAGGTGGATCAAGAACTGGTTGAAAGGAAGAAGTCAGAGAGTTGTAGTCAATGGGGCAAAATCTAGTTGGAGGCCTGTGACTAGTGGAGTCCCTCAGGGGTCGGTACTGGGACCGGTGTTGTTCAACATCTTCATCGACCACCTGGATGAGGGTACAGAATGCACCCTCAGCAAGTTTGCTGATGACACCAAGCTGGGAGGAGTGGCTGACACACCAGAAGGCTGTGCTGCCATTCAGAGAGACTTAGACAGGCTGGAGACTTGGGCGGGGAAAAACCTGATGAAGTTTAACAAGGGCAAGTGTAGAGTTTTGCATTTGGGGAAGAAAAATGTCATGCACCAGTACAGGTTGGGGGCTGACCTGCTGGAGAGCAGTGTAGGTGAAAGGGATCTGGGGGTCCTGGTAGACAGGAGGATGACCATGAGCCAGCAATGTGCCCTTGTGGCTAAGAAGGCCAATGGCATCCTGGGGTGTATTAGAAAGGGTGTGGTTAGTAGGTCAAGAGAGGTTCTCCTCCCCCTCTATTCTGCATTGGTGAGGCCGCATCTGGAGTATTGTGTCCAGTTCTGGGCCCCTCAGTTCAAGAAGGACAGGGAACTGCTTGAAAGAGTCCAGCGCAGAGCCACAAAGATGATTAAGGGAGTGGAACATCTCCCTTATGAGGAAAGGCTGAGGGAGCTGGGTCTCTTTAGTTTGGAGAAAAGGAGACTGAGGGGTGACCTCATCAATGTTTACAAATACGTAAAGGGTGAGTGTCAAGAAGACGGAGTTAAGCTTTTTTCAGTGATGACCAGTGATAGGACAAGGAGTAATGGATACAAATTGGAGCATAGCAGGTTTAAGGTGAATATCAGAAAATTTTTTTTTGCTGTGCCAGTGACAGAGCACTGGAACAGGCAGCCCAGAGAGGTTGTGGAGACTCCATCTCTGGAGACATTCAAAACCCGCCTGGACGCCTACCTGTGTGATGCACTCTAGGTGACCCTGCTCTGGCGGGGGGGGTGGACTAGATGATTTTTCGAGGTCCCTTCCAACCCCTATGATTCTATGATTCTATGATCAAGCTCTACGGTTTAGTATCTCGGATTAATGGACTACAGTCTGGATTTAGGGTCTAGGGTTAAAGGATTATAGATAAGCGTCTAGGGTCTAGGGTCTAGTATCTAGGATTAAGGCTCCAGCGTCTAGGCTTAAGGCTTATACTTTAGCATCTAGTCTTTAGGGTTTAGAGCTTTGTGTCTAGGATTAACGGTCTATGGTATAGAGTGTAGCGTCTGGGGTTAAGCATCTACAGTCTACGTTTAAGGATCTAGGGTCTATGTTATAGGATCTAGGATTAATGGACTCCCGTCTAGACTTAGCATCTAGGGTTAAAGGATTATAGATAAGCATCTAGGGTTTAGTGTCTAGGATTAAGGCTCCAGCGTCTAGGGTTAAGGCTTTATAGTTTAGCATCTAGTCTTATAGGTCTAGCGTTTAGAGCTTTGCATCTAGGATTAATGTTCTATGGTTTAGAGTGTAGCATCTGGGGTTAAGCATCTATGGTCTACGTTTAAGGATCTAGGACCTACGGAGTAGCATCTAGGGTTAATGGACTACCGTCTAGACTTAGCGTATAAGCTTAAAGGATTATAGACAAGTGTCTAGGGTCTAGGGTCTAGTATCTATGATTAAGGCTCCAGCATCTAGTCTTAAGGTCTAGGATTTAGAGCTTTGCGCCTAGGATTAACGGTCTATGGTATAGAGTGTAGCGTCTTGGGTTAAGCATCTACGGTCTACGTTTAAGGATCTAGGGTCTACAGTTATGGATCTAGGATTAATGTACTACCATCTGGACTTAGCGTCTAGGCTTAAAGGATTATTGATAAGCGTCTAGGGTCTAGTATCTAGGATTAAGGGTCCAGCGTCTAGGGTTAAGGCTTATAGTTTAGCATTTAGTCTTTAGGATTTAGAGCTTTGCGTCTAGAATTAACGGTCTATGGTATAGAGTGCAGCGTCTGCGGTCAATCATCTGCAGTCTACGTTTAAGGATCTAGGGTCTAGGGTGTAGGATCTAGCATTAATGGACTACCATCTGAACTTAGCGTCTAGGCTTAAAGGATTATAGATAAGCGTCTAGGGTCTAGGGTTTAGTATCTAGGATTAAGGGTCCAGCGTCTAGGGTTAAGGCTTATAGTATAGCATCTAGACTTTAGGCTTTAGAGCTTTGCGTCTAGGATTAAGGGTCTATGGTATAGAGTGTAGCGTCTGGGGTTAATCATATACGGTGTACGTTTAAGGATCTACGGTCTAGGGTGTAGGATCTAGGATTAATGGACTATCACCTGGACTTAGAGTCTAGGGTTAAACGATTATACATAAGCGTCTAGAGTCTAGGGTTTAGTATCTAGGATTAAGGCTCAAGCATCTAGGGTTAAGGCTTTATACTTCAGCATCTAGTCTTAAGGTCTAGGGGTTAGAGCTTTGAGTCTAGGATTAACATTCTATGGTATAGAGTATAGTGCCTGGGGTTATGCATATAGGGTCTACATTTAACAATCTAGGGTCTACGGTTTAGTATCTAGGATTAATGGACTACGGTCTGGACTTAGCGTCTAGGATTAAAGGATTATAGATAAGCATCTAGGGTCTAGGGTTTAGTATCTAGGATTAATGGACTACCTTCTGGACTTAGCGTCTAGGCTTAAAAGAATTATAGATAAGCGTCTAGGGTCTAGGGTTTAGTATGTAGGATTAAGGCTTCAGCGTCTAGGGTTAAGGCGTATAGTTTAGCATCGAGTCTTTAGGGTTTAGACCTTTGCGTCTAGGATTAACGGTCTATGGTATAGAGGGTAGCGTCTGGGGTTAAGCATATACGGTCTACGTTTAAGGATCTAGGGTCTACGGTTTATTATCTATGAATAATGGACTACCGCCTGGACTTAGCGTCTAGGCTTAAAGAATTATAGATAAGCGTCTAGGGTCTAGGGTTTAGTATATAGGATTAAGGCTCCAGCGTATAGGGTTAAGGCTTATAGTATAGCATCTAGACTTTAGGCTTTAGAGCTTTGCGTCTAGGATTAACGGTCTATGGTATAGAGTGTAGCGTCTGGGGTTAATCATATACGGTCTATGTTTAAGGATCTAGGGTCTATGGTTTAGTATCTAGGATTAATGGACTACAGTGTGGACAAATCATCCAGGCTTAAAGGATTATAGATAAGCGTCTAGGATTTAGTATCTAGGATTAAGGTACCAGCATCTAGGGCACAGGCTTTATAGTTTAGCATCTAGTCTTAAGGTCTAGGGTTTAGAGATTTGTGTCTAGGATTAACGGTCTATGGTATAGAGTGTAGCGTCCGGGGTTAAGCATATACGGTCTACGTTTAAGGATCTAGGGTCTGCGGTTTAGTATCTAGGATTAGTGGAATACCTTCTGGACTTAGCGTCTAGGGTGTAGTATCTAGGATTAAGGGTCCAGCGTCTAGGGTTAAGGCTTTATAGTTTATCATATAATCTTAAGGTCTAGGGTTTAGAGCTTTGCCTCTAGGATTAACGGTCTAAGGTATAGCATGTAGCGTCTGGGCTTAAGCATATACGGTCCCGTTTATGGATTTAGGGTCTACAGTGTAGGATCTAGGATTAATGGTCTACCATCTGGATTTAGCATCTAGACTTAAAGGATTATAAATAAGCGTCTGGGGTCTAGGGTTTAGTATATAGGATTAAGGCTCCAGGGTCTAGGGTTAAGGCTTTATAGTTTAGCATCTAGTCTTAGGGTCTAGGGTTTAGAGCTTTGCATCAAGGATTAAGGGTCTATGGTTTAGAGTGTAGCATCTGGGGTTCAGCATCTATGGTCTACGTTTAAGGATCTAGGACCTACGGTGTAGCATCTAGGGTTAATGGACTACCGTCTGGACTTAGCGTATAAGCTTAAAGGGTTATAGACAAGCGTCTAGGGTCTAGGGTCTAATATCTAGGATTAAGGCTCCAGCATCTAGTCTTAAGGTCTAGGATTTAGAGCTTTGCGTCTAGGATTAACGGTCTATGGTATAGAGTGTAGCGTCTGGGGTTAATCGTATACGGTCTACGTTTAAGGATCTAGGGTCTATGGTGTAGGAT
This sequence comes from Apus apus, assembly GCF_020740795.1. Lineage (NCBI taxonomy): Eukaryota > Metazoa > Chordata > Aves > Apodiformes > Apodidae > Apus > Apus apus. The sequence continues at coordinate 14,357 of NW_026248841.1, read as the reverse complement.
CTAGGATTAATGGACTACCGACTGGACTTAGCGTCTAGGGTTAAAGGATTACAAATAAGCGTCTAGGGTCTAGTATCTAGGATTAAGGGTCCAGATTCTTGGGTTAAGGCTTTATACTTTAGCATCTAGCCTTAGGTTCTAGGGTTTAGAGCTTTGCGTCTAGGATTAACAGTCTATGGTATAGAGTGTAGCGTCTGGGGTAAATCACCTACGGTCTACGTTTAAGGATCTAGGGTCTACGGTGTAGGATCTAGGATTAATTGAGTACCGTCTGGACTTTGCGTCTACGGATAAAGAATGATAGATAAGCTTCTAGGGTCTAGGGTTTAGTATGTAGGATTAAGGCTCCAGCCTCTAGGGTTAAGGATTTATAGTTTAGCATCTAGTCTTAAGGTCTAGGGTTTAGAGCTTTGCGTCTAAGATTAACGGTCTATTGCATAGAGTGTAGCGTCTGGGGTCAATCATCTACGGTCTACATTTAAGGATCTAGGGTCCTACGGTGTAGGATCTAGGATTAATGGTCTACCGTCTGGACTTAGCATCTAAGCTTAAAGGATTATAGACAAGCGTCTAGGGTCTACTATCTAGGATTAAGTCTCCTGCCTCTAGGGTTAAGGCTTTATAGTTTAGCATCTAGTCTTAAGGTCTAGTGTTTAGAGTTTTGCGTCTAGGATTAACCATCAAAGGTATAGAGTGTAGCGGCTGGGGTTAAGCATATGCTGTCTACCTTTAAGGATCTAGGGTCTACGGTTTAGTATCTAGGATTAATGGACTAGCATCTGGACTTAGCGTGTAGGCTTGAAGGATTATAGATATGTGTCTAGGGTCTAGGGTTTAGTATCTAGGATTAAAATTTCAGCATCGAGGGTTAAGGCTTTATAGTTTATCATCTAGTCTTAAGGTCTAGGGTTTAGAGCTTTGCGTCTAGGATTAACGGTCTCTGGTATAGAGTGTACCGTGTGGGGTTAAGCATATACAGAATACGTTTAAGGATCTAGGGTCTACGGTGTAGGATCTAGGATTAATGGACTACGGTCTAAACTTAGCGTCTGGGGTTAAAGGATTATAGATAATCGTCTAGGGTTTAGTATCTAGGATTAAGGCTCCAGCATCTAGGGTTATGGCTTTATAGTTTAGCATCTAGTCTTAATGTCTAGGGTTTAGAGCTTAGCGTCTAGGCTTAAAGGATTATAGATAAGTGTCTAGGGTCTAGTGTTTAGTATCTAGGATTAAGGCTCCAGCATCTAGGGTTAAGGCTTTAAAGTTTAGGATATAGTCTTAAGGTCTAGGGTTTAGAGCTTTGCGTCTAGGATTAACAGTCTATGGTATAGTGTGTAGCGTCTTGGGTTAAGCCTATAAGGTCTACGTTTAAGGATCTAGGGTCTACGGTGTAGGAACAAGGATTAATAGACTACCATCTGGACTTAGCGTCTAGGGTTAAAGGATAACAGATAAGTGTCTAGGGTCTAGGGTTTACTATTTAGGATTAAGGCTCCAGGCTATAGGGTTAAGGCTTTATAGTTTACCATCTAGTCTTAAGGTCTAGGGTTTAGAGCTTTGCGTCTAGGATTAACGGTGTATACTGTAGAGTATAGGGTCTGGGGTTTAGCATACGCGGTCTACGTTTAAGGATCTAGGGTCTACGGTTTAGTATCTAGGATTAATGGACTACCATCTGGATTTAGAGTCTAGGCTTAAAGGATTATAGATAAGCGTCTAGGGTCTAGGGTTTAGTATCTAGGATTAAGGCTCCAGTGTCTAGGGTTAAGGCTTTATTGTTTAGTATCTAGTCTTAAGGTCTAGGGTTTAGAGCTTTGCGTCTAGGATTAACGGTCTATGGTATAGAGTGTGTAGCGTTTGGGGTTAATCATTTACGGTCTACGTTTAAGGATCTAGAGTCTAAGGTTTATTATCTAGGATTAATGGACTACCGTCTGCACTTAGCGTCGAGGGTTAAAGGATTGTAGATAAGCGTCTAGGGTTTAGTATCTAGGATTAAGGCTCCAGCTGCTAGGTTTAAGGCTTATAGTTTAGCATCTAGTCTTTAGGTTTACGGTTTAGAGCTTTGCGTCTAGGATTAACCTGTATGGTATAGAGTGTAGCATCTGGGGTTAAGCATATACAGTCTACGTTTAAGGATCTAGGGTCTACGGTTTAGTATCTAGGATTAATGGACTAACATCTGGACTTAGCGTCTAGGGTTAAAGGTTCTGTCAATAAACCACAACAGAATCACAAGAGCCGCTTCAAAGAGCAGAATGCCCTCTGCTACATACCACATGTACAATTGCAGGTTTGGAAAAAGATCCAGTAGTTTCATTGCAGTAAGTGTCTGTTCAGTTTTCAATCCGTCAGGACACTCAGCAGAATTATTGCTCAGTGCTATCTGAGGGATTCCTCCCATCAGAGATGGAATTTTGCACACTCCCAATTGATGAAAATGTGTAATCTGGGCTTAAAATCGAGCTCCACGTTTTGCGCCAATTAATTGTTGTCACCGTTTGACTCAGGTCTGACAACAATGCTCTCGATCCCCTCCCCCCCCACCCAGGTAGGGAAGGAGAGAAAAAGAGAGAGACTTGGCTGGATTGAAAACTAAACTACACAGCTTTAATTAAAACACTAATGAATCATACCAGAAAATATATACAATTATATACAGATATATTCAGATATGGGCAAAAGTCCCTCGCCTCCCCCCACCCCCAGCAACTCCCACAGCACTCCCCTGAACTGGGAAGAGTCCCGAGGAATCCCGGAGCTGCTGCTGGAGAAAGCAGAGAGTTATGAGGGTCAGGAGAGCTCGAGCCTAAGGGTCGACGGTGATGGATGAACAGAGTCCTCCCCGGACGCCGGCCATGGACGGAAGAGAAGGCGAGAAGAAGCAGGAAGCTGTCTTCTATGATCTCTGACCTTCCTTTGAGCTTACGTAGATATATGGAATGGAATATCTTTGGCCAATTTTGCTGTCTGTCTAACTCAGCCTCCCACGGGGGGGGGTCAGAGACCTCCCCATAGTGTCTGAGCCGGCGGAGTGAAGGTGTAACCTTGAAACCTCAGTAGTTAGAAAAACATTCCACTGTCTTATCAGCCTAGCAGAACACACAGTTGCTAGTTAAAAGAAAGCTTACTGAAGGGAAAAAAATCAGTGAAAAGAAAAATTGGCTTAATCCTGGCTCAAACCAGGACATTCCACCCCTTATTCCATACCATATATTACATACAGGCTCTATACTTTACCAGCTGTCAAATTAAGGATTCTCTCCCAAAGTCAGATTACCTTGAGGTACATATTGTACTTCACCATCCTCCATCATCACACACCAGGTATGTCCAGGTCCCTGAGCAAAAGCAATACCCCTGACAGGTTTACCTTTGCCTGAAGCAGGATAGACCCAAACACTTTTACCCAGCAGGTTTCTTTCACATACCACAGGGACTTTATCCCCATCTGCAGTATGCAAAAGGTCTGACTGGGCAGGAGCAGCCTGATTGATGGATTCCCTGGTATTAACTAACCAGGTGGTCTTTGCCAAATTTTTCTCCCAGTTTTTTAAAGTTCCAACACCCATTGCCTTTAGGGTAGCCTTCAACAGACTATTGTACCTTTCAACTTTCCCTGAGGTCTGTGCATAGTATGGGATATGGTAGATCCATTCAATACCATGCTCTGGTACCTTGGGGTCCTGGTAGACAGGAGGATGACCATGAGCCAGCAATGCGCCCTTGTGGCCAAGAAGGCCAATGGCATCCTGGGGTGCATTAGAAAGGGTGTGGTTAGTCGGTCAAGAGAGGTTCTCCTCCCCCTCTATTCTGCATTGGTGAGGCCGCATCTGGAGTATTGTGTCCAGTTCTGGGCCCCTCAGTTCAAGAAGGACAGGCAACTGCTGGAAAGAGTCCAGCGCAGAGCTACTAAGATGATTAAGGGAGTGGAACATCTCCCTTATGAGGAAAGGTTGAGGGAGCTGGGTCTCTTTAGCTTGGAGAAAAGGAGGCTGAGGGGTGACCTCATCAATGTTTACAAATATGTAAGGGGTGAGTGTCAGGGAGATGGAGTTAGGCTCTTCTCAGTGATGACCAGTGATAGGACAAGGGGTAATGGGTGTAAATTGGAGCACAGGAGGTTCAAGGTGAATATCCGAAAAAAATTTTTACTGTAAGAGTGACAGAGCACTGGAACAGGCAGCCCAGGGAGGATTGTGGAGTCTCCTTCACCGGAGACAATCAAAACCCACCTGGATGCATTCCTATGTGATGTACTCTAGGTGACCCTGCTCTGGCGGGGAGGTGGACTAGATGATCTTTTGAGGTCCCTTCCAACCCCTAGGATTCTATGATTCTATGATTCTATGATTCTCTTTAGCCCAGTCAGTGACAAGACTGTTTTTGAAATGAGTCCCATTGTCTGACTCAATTCTCTCTGGAGTACCATGTCTCCACAAAATTTGCATCTCGAGACCCAGAATAGTATTCCTGGCCGTGGCATGAGACACAGGATATGTCTCCAACCATCCTGTACTTGTTTCCACCATTGTAAGCACATAGCGCTTACCCTGGCGGCTCTGAGGAAGTGTGATGTAGTCAATTTGCCAGGCCTCTCCAAATCTGTACTTTGACCACCTCCCCTCATACCACAAAGGTTTCAACCGTTTTGCCTGCTTAATTGCAGCACATGTCTCACAGTCATGGATCACCTGTGCAATAGTGTCCATGGTTAAGTCCACCCCTCGGTCACGAGCCCATTTGTATGTTGCATCTCTGCCCTGATGACCTGAAGCATCATGGGCCCACCGAGCCAGAAAAAGCTCACCCTTGTGTTCCCAGTCTAAGTCTACTTGGAACACTTGAGCAGCCTCATCTGCCCGTTGGTTGTGTCGATGTTCCTCAGTGGCTCGACTCAGAGGCACGTGTGCATCCACATGACGCACTTTTACCTCCAGTTTCTCTATCCGAGCTGCAATGTCTTTCCACAGGTCAACAACCCAAATAGGTTTACCCTTTCGCTGCCAGTTATTCTGCTGCCACTGTTTTAGCCAACCCTACAAGGCATTTGCTGCCATCCACGAGTCAGTGTAGAGGTAGAGTCTCGGCCACCCCTCTCGCTCAGCAATGTCCAAAGCCAGCTGGATGGCTTTTACCTCTGCAAACTGACTTGATTCACCTTCTCCTTCAGCTGCTTGTGCAACCAGTCGTGTAGGACTCCACACGGCAGCTTTCCACTTCCGGTGGTTCCCTACAAGACGACAGGAGCCATCGGTGAAAAGAGCAAATTGTTTCTCAGTCTCTGGTAGATGATCATAAGGTGGAGCTTCTTGAGCTCGTCTCACCACTTCTTGTGGTGGCATTCCAAAGTGGGTGCCTTCTGGCCAGTTTGTAATTGCTTCCACAATACCTGGACGATTAGGTTTCCCTATTCAGGCTCTTTGGGTGATCAAAGCAGTCCATTTACTCCAAGTCACATCGGTGGCATGATGGACAGGAGAAAGGTTATTCTGGAACATGAATCTCAGCACCGGTAGCCTGGGCACCAGAAAGAGCTGTGCTTCAGTGCCAATCACTTCTGAAGCGGCTCTAACTCCTTCATATGCTGCAAGTATCTCCTTCTCAGTTGTTGTGTAGTTGGCCTCGGAACCTCTGTAGCTCCGGCTCCAGAATCCCAGGGGTCGACCTCGAGTTTCCCCTGGTGCTTTCTGCCAGAGGCTCCAGTTGGGACCATTGTGTCCGGCTGCAGTGTAGAGCACGTTCTTGATGTCTGGCCTGTTCGAACCGGTCCAAGGGCCATTGCCTGCACAATCTCCTTTTAAATCTGCTCAAAAGCTTTCTGTTGGTCAGGACCCCATGTGAAATCATTCTTCTTTCTGGTCACCTCATAGAGAGGTTTCACAATTTCACTGTAACATGGAATATGCATTCTCCAGAAACCAACAGTCCCTAAAAAGGTTTGAGTGTCCTTTTTAGTTGATGGTGGGGCCATAGCTGTTACTTTGTTAATCACATCCATTGGGATCTGGCGACGACCATCTTGCCACTTGATTCCCAGGAACTGGATCTCTCGCGAAGGTCCCTTGACCTTGCTTCTTTTTACAGCAAAACCAGCATCCAGAAGAATTTTGTATGATCTTTTTACCTTTCTCAAAAACTTCTTCTGATGTGTCACCCCACACAATGATGTCATCAATGTACTGCAGGTGTTCTGGAGCTCCACCCTTCTCCAGTGCAGCATGGATCAGTCCATGGCAAATGGTTGAGCTGTGTTTCCACCCCTGGGGCAGTCGATTCCAGGTGTACTGGACTCCCCTCCAGGTGAAAGCAAACTGTGGCCTGCACTCTGGTGCTATGGGAATAGAGAAGAATGCATGAGCAATGTCAATAGTGGCATACCACCTAGCTGCTTTTGACTCCAACTCATACTGAAGCTCTAGCATGTCCGGTACAGCAGCACTAAGTGGTGGTGTCACCTCATTCAGGCCACGATAGTCCACTGTCAGCCTCCACTCGCCATCAGGCTTTCGCACTGGCCAGATAGGACTGTTGAAGGGTGAATGAGTCCTGCTAATCACACCTTGACTTTCCAATTGCCGAATCAGCTTATGAATGGGGATCACAGAGTCTCTGTTGGTGCGATACTGTTGTCTATGCACTGTTGAAGTGGCAATTGGCACCTGTTGGTCCTCAACCTTCAGCAACCCTACTACAGAAGGGTCATCTGAAAGGCCAGACAAAGTACGCAGCTGTTCAGTGTCCTCAGTCTCTACAGCCGCTATACCAAAGGCCCCCCGGTACCCTTTCGGGTCACGGAAGTATCCTTTCCTGAGATAGTCTATGCCAAGGATGCACGGAGCACCTGGGCCAGTCACTATAGGGTGCATTTGCCACTCCTTACCAGTGAGGCTCACACCGGCCTCCACAACAGTCAGTTGTTGAGAACCTCCTGTCACTCCAGAGATAGTGACAGAGTCTGTCCCTTTATGATTCGATGGCATTAGAGTGCACTGTGCACCAGTGTCCACCAAAGCTTTATATCTTTGTGGTTCTAATGTGCCAGGCCACCGAATCCACACAGTCCAATAAACTCGGTTGTCCCTCTGCTCCTCCTGGCTGGAGGCAGGGCATCCCTAGGGTTGAGCACTAGAGCTCGATGAACCATCCTGGTTGTTGACTGGTGCAACCTTCTTCTTGGAAGAACCATCTCCTGGCTTTGTTCTGTTTAGAAGATCTTGTACACGTAACTGGAGAACATCAGTGGGTTTCTTGTCCCAGACTCTCATGTCCTCTTTGAAATAATTTTTCAAGAGAGACCACAGGTGGCGTCTCAGTGGGTCCCGTCCCTCTCGCTGCTGTCTCGTAGCAGGAGGTCTCTTCTTAATGGCTGCAACACGTGACCAGTTGTCTCTAGGAAGAATCTGGAGTTTACTTCCCCATCCATTTGGCATCTTATTCTTCCTGTCAATCAGTTTTTGAATGGCTGAGGTGTGGAAGTAAAGGGAATTAGAGAGGATGTCTCGATAGTGTCGTGCTTTAAAAGTTACCTCACGTACAGTTGGTCTTTCGTAACCTTCAAAACATCCCATGAAGGAGAATATATGGGCATGCGCTGCTGGTACAGCCTGAACAAACTTCCGGAACATTTGCATGTCACACTCAACATCATCAGGATCTGTGATTCCATCTTTATTATAGATCACTTCTCGCACAGCAATCTCTCTCAAGTAGGTGATGGCTTTCTCGAGCGTGGGTGTTCTGCTTCGGCGCCATCCGATGTCACCCTTGTGGGGGTATCTCTCTCTCACAGCTGAAAGAAGTCGGTCCCACAGGGTAGTAGTTCCTGTCTTACTACTAAGTGCTCTGTCAATACCAGCATCTCTGGCCAGGGATCCCAACTGCTTGGCTTCTCTCTCATCCACATTGTAGGTCTCAGCACCACTATCAAAGCATCGGAGCAGCCAAGGAAGGATTCCCTCACCATCAATGCGGGTGAAGTCCTTTCTCATGAGGCGCAGTTCTTTCATAGAGAAAGGCTGGGCGAGGTCACCGTCGTCATCTGATTGAGGAGGACCTGCTGTTCTTTTATCCGCTTGAGAGTGGCCTGGTTTTTTATCTGTCTGAGAGGCACCCGCTCCATCAACTGTATTAGAATCCTCTTCCTCTTCATCCCCCTCACCTTCTGATTTAGAATCCTTCCCTTCCTCACTGTCAGCCTCTGTTTCTGTCTTTGCCTTGCTCCTAGTCACAGGGTCAACTAGCTTGTTTTGCGATGGATCAGAATCTATCTCTGTAGGAGGAGTTGTTTTTGTAGCAGTAGGAGTGGTGGTATTGGCAGCAGTGTTGGCAGCAGCAGTGGCAGCAACATTGCCTGTGGGGGAGTGGCAGTGAGCAGAACAGCATCTGGCCCTACGCATCCACATTATATTATAAACATTCAGCAAAAACATCCCCACTGCAACCATGCTATTCACATCAAGAGCTGGGAGATTCAGCTTGAGAGAATATGGAGAGGTAAAATTGAACCAGCTATTGCTGTTACCAACATGGACCGTTCCATTCACTTTAGGAGTTGTACAACTAGGACTTGCAGTGTAACTGTACACATACATTGTCCCCATAGAGAACAGTATCATCATCCCTAGGAACACTAGGCTGGTAATGATACGGTTAATGATGGGTACAGTTCTGTCAATATACCACAAAAGAATAACAAGAGCAGCTACAAAGAGCAGAATGCCCTGGGCTACATGCCACATGTACAATTGTAGGTTTGGAAAAAGATCCAGTAGATTCATTGCAGTAAGTGTCTGTTCAGTTTTCAATCCGTCAGGACACTCAGCAGAATTATTGCTCAGTGCTATCTGAGGGATTCCTCCCATCAGAGATGGAATTTTGCACACTCCCAATTGATGAAAATGTGTAATCTGGGCTTAAAATCGAGCCCCACGTTGGGCGCAAATTAATCGTTGTCACCATTTGACTCAGGTCTGACAACAATGCTCTCGATCCCCTCCCCCCCCCCCCCCCAGGTAGGGAAGGAGAGAGAGAAAAAGAGAGAGACTTGGCTGGATTGAAAACTAAACTACACAGCTTTAATTAAAACACTAATGAATCATACCAGAAAATATATACAATTATATACAGATATATTCAGATATGGGCAAAAGTCCCTCGCCTCCCCCCACCCCCAGCAACTCCCACAGCACTCCCCTGAACTGGGAAGAGTCCCGAGGAATCCCAGAGCTGCTGCTGGAGAAAGCAGAGAGTTATGAGGGTCAGGAGAGCTCGAGCCTAAGGGTCAACGGTGATGGATGAACAGAGTCCTCCCCGGACGCCGGCCATGGACGGAAGAGAAGGCGAGAAGAAGCAGGAAGCTGTCCTCTATGATCTCTGACCTTCCTTTGAGCTTACGTAGATATATGGAATGGAATATCTTTGGCCAATTTTGCTGTCTGTCTAAATCAGCCTCCCACGGGGGGGGTCAGAGAACTCCCCATAGTGTCTGTGTCGGTGGAGTGAAGGTGCAACCTTGAAACCTCAGTAGTTAGAAAAACATTCTACTGTCTTATCAGCATAGGAGAACACACAGTTGCTAGTTAAAAGAAAGCTTACTGAAGGAAAAAAAAATCAGTGAAAAGAAAAATTGGCTTAATCCTGGCTCAAACCAGAACAGCTTTATAGTTTAGCTTCGAGTCTTAAGGTCTAGGGTGTAGAGCTTTGCGTCTAGGATTAAGGGTCTATGGTATAGAGTGTAGTGTCTGGGGTTAAGCATCTACAGTCTACTTTTAAGGATATAGGGACTATGGTGTAGGATCTAGGATTAATTGACTACCGTCTGGACTTAGCGTCTAGGGTCAAAGGATTATAGATAAGCGTCTAGGGTCTAGTATCTAGGATTAAGGGTCCAGCGTCTAGGGTTAAGGCTTTATAGTTTAGCATCTAGTCTTAAGGTCTAGGGTTAAGAGCTTTGCGTCTAGGCTTAACCGTCTATGGTATAGAGTGTAGCGTCTGGGGTCAAGCATATACGGTCTACGTTTCTCGATCTGGGGGCTATGGTTTAGTATATAGGATTAATGGACTATCGTCTGGACTTAGCGTCCAGGCTTAAATGATTACAGATAAGCGTATAGGGTTTAGTATCTAGGATTAATGGTCCAGCGTCTAGGGTTAAGGCTTTATAGTTTAGCATCTAGTCTTAAGGTCTAGGATTTAGAGCTTTGCGTCTAGGATTAACGGTCTATGGTATAGTGTGTAGCGACTGGGGTTGAGCATATACGGTCTACGTTTAAGGATCTAGGGTCTATGGTTTAGTATCTAGGATTAATGGACTACCATCTGGACTTCGCATCAAGGGTTAAAGGATTACAGATAAGCCTCTAGGGTCTAGTATCTAGGATTAAGGTTCCAGCGTCTAGGGTTAAGGCTTTATAGTTTAGCATCTAGTCTTAAGGTCTAGGGTTTAGAGCTTTGCGTCTAGTATTAACGGTCGATGGTATAGATTGCAGCGTCTGGGGTCAAGCATATACGGTATGCTTTTAAGGATCTAGGGTCTATGGTTCAGTATCTAGGATTAATGGACTACCGTTCCGACTTAGCATCTAGGCTTAAAGGTTTATAGATAAGCGCCTAGAGTCTAGGGTTTAGTATCTAGGATTAAGGCTCCAACATCTAGGCTTAAGGCTTTATAGTTTAGCATCTAGTCTTAAGGTCTAGGGTTTAGAGCTTTGCGTCTAGGATTTACCATCTATGGTATAGATGGTAGCATTTGGGGTCAAGCATGTACGGTCTACGTTTAAGAATCTAGGGTCTATGGTGTAGGATCTAGGATTAATGGACTACCGTCTGGACTTAGGGTCTATGACTAAAGGATTATAGATAAGAGTATAGGGTTCAGTATCTAGGATTAAGGGTCCAGCGTCTAGGGTTAAGGCTTTATAGTTTAGCATCTAGTCTTTATGTCTACTGTTTAGAGCTTTGCGTCTAGGATTAACGGTCTACGGTATAGAGTGTAGAGTCTGGGGTTAAGCATATGCGGTCTACATTTAAGGATCTAGGGTCTATGGTTTAGTATCTAGGATTAATGGACTACAGTGTAGACAAATTATCCAGGGTTAAAGGATTATAGATAAGCGTCTAGGATTTAGTATCTAGGATTAAGGGTCCAACGTCTAGGGTTAAGGCTTTATAGTTTAGCATCTAGTCTTAAGGTCTAGGGTTTAGAGCTTTGAGTCTATGAATAACGGTGTATGGTATAGAGTGTAGCATCTGGGGTCAAGCATATACGGTCTACGTTTCTGGATCTAGGGTCTATGGTTTAGTATCTAGGATTAATGGACTATCGTCTGGACAAGCGTCCAGGCTTAAAGGATTATAGATAAGAGTAAAGGGTTTAGTATCCAGGATTAAGGGTGAAGCGTCTATGGTTAAGGCTTTATATTTTACCATCTAGTCTTAAGGTCTAGGGTTTAGAGCTTTGCCTCTAGGATTAACGGTCTATGGTATAGAGTGTATCATCTGGGGTTAATCATATACAGTCTACGTTTAAGGATCTGGAATCAATGGTTTAGTATCTAGGATTAATGGTCTACCGTCTGGATTTAGCGTCTAGGTTTAAAGGATTATAGATAAGCGTCTGGGGTCTAGGGTTTAGTATCTAGGATTAAGGCCCCAGTGTCTAGGGTTAAGGCTTTATAGTTTAGCATCTAGTCTTAAGGTCTAGGGATTAGAGCTTTGCATCTAGGATGAACGGTCTATGGTATAGAGTGTAGCTTCTGGGGTTAAGCATCTACGGTCTATGTTTAAGGATCAGGGTCTACGGTGTAGGATCTAGGATTAATGGACTACCGTCTGGACTTAGCGTCTAGGGTTAAAGGATTATAGATAAGTGTCTAGAGTCTAAGGTTTAGTATCTAGGATTAAGGCTCCAGTGTCTAAGGTTAAGGCTTTATATTTTAGCATCTAGTCTTCAGGTCTAGGGTTTAGAGCTTTGCGTCTAGGATTAACGGTCTATGGTATAGTGTGTAGCGTTTGGGGTTAATCATTTACGGTCTACGTTTAAGGGTCTAGAGTCTAAGGTTTATTATCTAGGATTAATGGACTACCGTCTGCACTTAGCGTCTAGGGTTAAAGGATTATAGATAAGCGTCTAGGGTTTAGTATCTAGGATTAAGGCTCCAGCTGCTAGGTTTAAGGCTTATAGTTTAGCATCTAGTCTTTAGGTTTACGGTTTAGAGCTTTGCGTCTAGGATTAACCTGTATGGTATAGAGTGTAGCATCTGGGGTTAATCATATACGGTCTACGTTTAAGGATCTAGGGTCTACGGTTTAGTATCTAGGATTAATGGACTACCGTCTGGACTTAGCTTCTAGGGTTAAAGGATTAAAGATAAGCATTTAGGGTTTAGTATCCAGGATTAAGGCTCCAGCGTCTAGGGTTAAGGCTTATAGTTTAGCATCTAGTCTTTAGGGTTTAGAGCTTTGCGTCTGGGATTAATGGTCTATCGTATAGAGTGTAGCGTCTGGGGTTAAGCATATACGATCTCCGTTTAAGGATCACGGGTCTACGGTTTAGTATCTAGGATTAATGGACTAACATCTGGACTTAGCGTCTAGGGTTAAAGGTTCTGTCAATAAACCACAACAGAATCACAAGAGCCGCTACAAAGAGCAGAATGCCCTGGGCTACATACCACATGTACAATTGCAGGTTTGGAAAAAGATCCAGTAGATTCATTGCAGTAAGTGTCTGTTCAGTTTTCAATCCGTCAGGACACTCAGCAGAATTATTGCTCAGTGCTATCTGAGGGATTCCTCCCATCAGAGATGGAATTTTGCACACTCCCAGTTGATGAAAATGTGTAATCTGGGCTTAAAATCGAGCCCCACGTTGGGCGCCAATTAATCGTTGTCACCGTTTGACTCAGGTCTGACAACAATGCTCTCGATCCCCTCCCCCCCCACCCAGGTAGGGAAGGAGAGAGAGAAAAAGAGAGAGACTTGGCTGGATTCAAAACTAAACTACACAGCTTTAATTAAAACACTAATGAATCATACCAGAAAATATATACAATTATATACAGATATATTCAGATATGGGCAAAAGTCCCTCGCCTCCCCCCACCCCCAGCAACTCCCACAGCACTCCCCTGAACTGGGAAGAGTCCCGAGGAATCCCGGAGCTGCTGCTGGAGAAAGCGGAGAGTTATAAGGGTCAGGAGAGCTCGAGCAGAAGGGTCGACGGTGATGGATGAACAGAGTCCTCCCCGGACGCCGGCCATGGACGGAAGAGAAGGCGAGAAGAAGCAGGAAGCTGTCTTCTATGATCTCTGACCTTCCTTTGAGCTTATGTAGATATATGGAATGGAATATCTTTGGCCAATTTTGCTGTCTGTCTAACTCAGCCTCCCACGGGGGGGGTCAGAGACCTCCCCATAGTGTCTGAGCCGGCGGAGTGAAGGTGTAACCTTGAAACCTCAGTAGTTAGAAAAACATTCCACTGTCTTATCAGCCTAGCAGAACACACAGTTGCTAGTTAAAAGAAAGCTTACTGAAGGAAAAAAAAATCAGTGAAAAGAAAAATTGGATTAATCCTGGCTCAAACCAGGACAGCTTTATGGTTTAGCATTGAGTCGTAAGGTCTAGGGTGTAGAGCTTTGCATCTAGGATTAACGGTCTATGGTATAGAGTGTAGCGTCTGGGGTTAAGCATCTACAGTCTACGTTTAAGGATCTAGGGTCTATGGTTTCGTATCTAGGATTAATGGACTACCGTGTGGACTTAGCGTCTAGGCTTAAAGGATTATAGATAATCGTCTAGGGTTTAGTATCTATGATTACGGGTCCAGCGTCTAGGGTTAAGACGTTATAGTTTAGCATCTTGTCTTAGGTCTATAGCTTAGAGCTTTGCGTCTAGGATTAACGGTCTATGGTATAGTGTGTAGCCTCTGGGGTTCAGCATATACGGTCTACGTTTAAGGATCTAGGGTCTACGGTGTAGGATCTAGGATTAATCGACTACCGTCTGGACTTAGCGTCTAGGTTTAAAGGATTATAGATAAGCGTCTAGGGTCTAGGGTTTAGTATCTAGGATTAAGGCTCCAGCGTCTAGGGTTCAGTATTTATAGTTTAGCATCTAGTCTTCAGGTCTAGGGTTTAGAGCTTTGCGTCTCGGATTAACGGTCTATGGTATAGTGTGTAGCGTCTGGGGTTTAGCATATACGGTCTACGTTTAAGGATCTAGGGTCTACGGTGTAGGATCTAGGATTAATGGACTATCGTCTGGACTTTGCATCAAGGGTTAAAGGATTATAGATAAGCGTCTAGGGTCTAGCATCTAGGATTAAGTGTTCAGCCTCTAGGGTTAAGGCTTTAAGT
>NW_026248840.1:0-24198 GCF_020740795.1 Apus apus | reverse complement strand
GTGCACAGTGCACTTTGGTACCATCCAGCCAGACAGGGGCAGACTCCATTACCAGCCCTGGAGTCACTGGAGGGTCTCAAGAACTGAGTGTGTTGGAGGCTGAAACGAGCGTGACTGGGAGACCCATTGGATAGTAACTGGCCCAGCTGCTCCCTGCATCCCTGGTACAGATTGCTCTGGAGAGGGGACATTGAAGACCTGGAAGGGTATAAATGGGCCTTTGGTGTAGCAGCCATAGAGACTGAAGGCATTACCTGGCTGTCTGCCCTGCCTGGTCTCTCTGATGACCCTTCTGTGGTGGGCATGAGGAGGGTGGAGGAGCAGCAGGTACCAACCCCTTCTACTGCAGGACATCGTGGGCAGTACCGCCCCAGCAGAGACTCCCTGCTCCCAGCACATAAGCTGATTGGTCAACTAGAGAGCCAAGCAGTGATAAGGAGGGCTCAGTCACCCTTCAACAGCCCTGTATGGCCAGTGCAGAAGCCTGATGGGGAATGGAGATTAACTGTGGACGACCGTGCCCTGAATGCAGTCACAGCACCGATGAGAGCTGCGGTTCAAGACATGTTGGAGCTGCAAGAGGAGCTGGAATCCCCAGCAGCTCAATGGTGTGTCCCTATTGACACTGCTAACATGTTTTTCTCCATTCCCATAGCAGCAGAGTGCAGACCTCAATTTGCTTTCACCTGGAGGGCAGCCCAGTACACCTGGAATGGACTGCCCCAGGGGTGGAAGCACAGCCAAGGGATGGGACGTAGATGCCCACGCACCAAAGAGCCAGGGCACTGAAGAACAGAAACACAACCATCAAGCAGTGCAGGCAGCTAAAGTGTTGCAAACAGATTGGGATGGGGAGCACAGAGGTGAACTGTTTTTAGCCTGGGGGGCCCAGGACACGTCTGGGCATCAAGGATGAGATGAAACAGACCCATGGGCTCGTGACCGAGGGTTAGATTTAACTCTGGATACTATTGAACAGGTTATCCATGATTGTGACGTATATGCCCCAATGAAACAAGCCAGATGGGTAAAACCTTTGTGGTGCCATGGATGTTGATGCCAATACAAGTCTGGAGAAGCCTGGCAGGTTGATTCCATCACCCTCCCTCAGACTCGTAACGGCAAGCGATACATGCTTACAGTGGTGGGAGCAAGCACTGGGTGCCTGGAAACGTATCCTGTCCCTGATGCCACTGCTCATAACACTATTTTGGGCCTTGAAAGACACGTGTTATGGAGACATGGTATCCTTGAGAGGATCGAGTCAGACAATGGACCTCATTTCAGGAACAGCTTAGTAGACAGCTGTGCCAAAGAGCATGGTATTGAGTGGATGTACCACATCCCTTCCCATGCACCAGCAGCTGCAACATTGGAGGCTGCAATGGCCTGCTGAAAACCACCCTGAAAGCAGTGGGTGGTGGGACTTTTAAAACTTGGGTTAAACATCTGGCAGAAGCTCCTTGGCTACTTAACACCAGGGGATCTGCCAACCAAGTTGTGCCTGCCCAGTCAAACTTTTCACATAGAGTCCCTGTTGTGTGTGAAAGGAATCTACTGGGAAAAACTGTCTGGGTGTTCCCTGCTTTGGGCAGAGGCCAACCCATCCGTGGGGCTGTCTCTGCTCAAGGGCCTGGACATACCTGGTGGGTAGTGCAGGAGGATGGGGAAGTTCAGTGTGTTCCACAGGGGAGCTTAACCCTGGCTGAGAGTATTTAGTTTGGGTTGTACGGTTTTAATTACTGCATGACAGTGATAAGTTGCTTCAGTGTTATGTCTCTAGGAGAACGCAGTGGAACCCAAGGAGAACCTGCAGAACAAGAGCATGAACTCCAAGGGACCCTGTGACACCTCCTCTGCCCTGAGAGACTGCCACGGTGGATGGAAATCCAGAGCCTGGACCCAATGGACTCGGTTGCACAAGGACAGTTCACAACCTGGTGAATGATTGTGACGGGAAGTGGTTTGGAATAAGGGCTGTGATGTTATGGTTTGGGAGACCGTGGCCCGGTGTTGGACACCAATGGAGAGAGAGGGTCCTGAGGACCCTGAAAGACTGGAAGGGTCAGGATTCCCACCCCCTCCCTGTCACAATCTATCCAAGCCAGGAGAGCTGGAATAAGGGCCCTTCTCCCTTCCTGCTCCTTTCTCCCTGCCGGGGCGGCTGCTGGTTCCTTTGGCTTCCCAGCTGCTCCAGAATCCACCTGCATCGGGTGCTGTGAGGAGCTGTGGACCTCTCCCTGGAGCAGCCCTGCCTGTCCCATGTCCCTGCCATCATCCAGATGGGTTTTGTATAGAAGTACTTCCCTGTTCTTCCCCCACGTTTTACCCTTTCACCTTGTGCTGCAGTAAATTTGTTTCTAGTTTCAGTTTCCAAAGTTTAAGTCTCTCTTCCTTGTTCCCCTTCTGTCTTCCCTTGGGAGGGTGGAGGGGGGTAATAGAGAGCAATTCTGTCCTCTGGTTTTTGGGATTCAGCTTTAATATTGAAAGCAGGACACAGCCCAGAAACCAACCGTGTCCTGGGCTGCATCAAAAGAAGTGTGGGCATCGGGGTGAGGGAGGGGATTCTGCCCCTCTGCTGTGCTCTGGTGAGACCCCACCTGGGGTACTGAGAGCAGCTCTGGAGCCCTCAGCACAGGGAAGACATGGAGCTGCTGGAGACGGTCCAGAGAAGGCCACAAAGATGATCAAAGGGCTGGAGCAGCTCTCCTATGAAGACAGGCTGAGGGAGTTGAGGCTGTTCAGCCTGGAGAAGAGAAGGCTCTGGGGGGATCTTAGAGCACCTTCCAGTGCCTGAAGGGGCTCCAGGAAAGCTGGGGAGGGGCTTGTCATGAGAGAAGATAGTGATAGGACAAGGGGCAATGGTTTTAATCTGAGAGAGGGGAGATTTAGGTGAGATATTAGAAAGAAATTCTTCACTCTAAGGGTGATGAGGAGCTGGAATGGGCTGCCCAGGGAGGCTGTTGATGCCCCATCCCTGGAGGTTTTTAAGGCCAGGTTGGACGAGGATTTGTGCAGCCTGGTCTAGTGGTAGGGTGCCCAGTTCATGGCACGGGGCTTGGAACTTGCTGATCCTTAAGGTCCTTTCCAGCCTTAATGATTCTATGATTCTTTAGAGACAGGAAAACCCCCTGTACAGCCTGCTCTAGGTGAACCTCCTCTGGCAGGGGCGTTGGACTAGATGATTTCTAGATGATCTTCCAACATTCACAGTTCTTTGATTTTGTGATCTCTGTGCCCTCCCACACAAAGACCCCATCTCTACTCACACTTTCCTCCCTGGCCCTTGCTTTGGCTTCCTTTGTACCTTCATTTGGTGTTTCTGAGCTTGTCACCATGGGCATTCCTACCTTGGCCAGATATTGAATCACCTAAGATATGTAGTGTTCTGCAATTCCTCATGCTCTGATCTTGCCAGAGGCCCCCCATGTCAGGGTGAGCCACCTGTACACACACATTAACAGGGGTCCAAACACAGCTTCACTCCTGGGGGACTTCAAAAAACTCTGGGGTTCAATCAGAAGAAACCTCACAGAGTTTTACCCAGAGAAGCAGTCAGTCCTTTGCCAGGGGCAGAATCATCCCCAGGATGAGGGCTGGCTGAGAGCTGAGCAACTCAGCAGTGACCCTGAGAAGAAGGGCCTGGGAGTTCAAGGAGTGTCCCAGGAGCCAGTGGTGTGTGCTCAGAGTTATAAGGCCAGTTGCAAATAGGGCAGCAGAGTGACTGCATCATTGGGAAGGGAAGAGCCATGGGTGTCACCTCCCTGGATTGTGTGAGGCCCTTGACGTGGTCCCTCAAAACATCCTTCTCTCTAACCTGGAGAGAGAAGGGTTTGATGTGTGGACTGCTCAGGGGATGAGGAATGGGTGAGATGGTCAGATCCAGAGGGCAGTGGTGAATGGCTCAGTGTCCAGATGGAGATGGTGACAAGTGTCCCTCAGGGGTCCGTCCTGGGACCAGTCCTGGTTAATATCTGTATCAATGACCTAGAGAGCTGAGTGGTGCAAGTGACATGGCTGGGGGACAGGATGCCATGCAGAGCAGCTAATTTGGGTTCCTGGACAGCCAAGGACTCAGACCAAGTGTTAGAAACTTTAATAATGGATCAAAGGAAACAAAGCAGGTCCATGTCTCAGTTGTAATGACACAAGTGCAAACATCTTTGGAGGAACAAAACCATGGTTGACAATAACAACTGCAGCAATGATAAATAAAATAATACTAACAATAAATAAAACAACAACAATCCCCCACAGAGCAGAATACCAAAAAAGCAAAAACGAAAAACAAATAAACAAACAAACAAAAAGGGTACAATGACATAAAGTGGTGTCATTTGTGGAAAGAGGCTTTAAATCTATCACTCTTGAACAAGGAAGAAATCACTTTCCTGAGGGCATCCTTGAGCTCCTGGTTCCTCATGCTGTAGATGAGGGGGTTCAGTGCTGGAGGCACCACTGAGTACAGAACTGCCACCACCAGGTCCAGGGATGGGGAGGAGATGGAGGGGGGCTTCAGGTAGGCAAACATGCCAGTGCTGATGAACAGGGACACCACGGCCAGGTGAGGGAGGCAGGTGGAAAAGGCTTTGTGCCTTCCCTGCTGAGAGGGGATCCTCAGCACAGCCCTGAAGATCTGCACATAGGACACCACCATGAAGACAAAACACCCAAATCCTAAAAAGGCACTAACCACAATAAGCCCAACTTCCCTGAGGTAGGAGTGTGAGCAGGAGAGCTTGAGGATCTGGGGGATTTCACAGAAGAACTGTCCCAGGGCATTGCCCTGGCAGAGGGGCAGTGAAAATGTACTGGCTGTGTGCAGCAGAGCATTGAGAAACCCAGAGGCCCAGGCAGCTGCTGCCATGTGGACACAAGCTCTGCTGCCCAGGAGGGTCCCGTAGTGCAGGGGTCTGCAGATGGCCACGTAGCGGTCATAGCACATGATGGTGAGGAGATAAAACTCTGCTGAGAAGAAGAAAAAATAGAACAAGATCTGTGCAACACATCCTGTGTAGGAGATGGCCCTGGTGTCCCAGAGGGAATTGGCCATGGCTTTGGGGAGGGTGGTGGAGATGCAGCCCAGGTCGAGGAGGGAGAGGTTGAGCAGGAAGAAGTACATGGGGGTGTGGAGGTGGTGGTCCCAGGCGATGGTGGTGATGATGAGGCCGTTGCCCAGGAGGGCAGCCAGGTAGATGCCCAGGAAGAGCCAGAAGTGCAGGAGCTGCAGCTCCCGCCTGTCTGCGAATGCCAGGAGGAGGAACTGGCTGATGGAGCTGCTGTTGGACATCTGCTGCCTCTGGGCATGGAGACCTGTTCATAGAAGAAAAAGACAGGGAGAATTTAGAGAAGAATTCTCACAAAAATATCTCCTTAATTGCTGTTAGAGACACACAAACTGCCTCTTGTCTTTCACAAAGTCCTTTTGCAGGTCCTTTTCTCTACAGTCTGGTTGTTGCTGGATTTTGATCCCCGAGGGAGCTGTGAGCTCTGGAGCAGTCAGTCCTGCCCTGCAGCAAGAGGTTGAAATGAAGAGGGGGTGACCTCAGACTAAATCCATCTGAGATATCAAAGAACTTTTCAGCATTTCTCCTCCAGACTCACCTAATTGCAGAGTAGAGCTGAGGGGATTTTGGTTTGTGTCTTCTAGTTTCCCCACCACACCTGAGGAAAGTTTTTAAGGCAGAAGCCTTGGCCTTTCCACTACTCTCCAAGGGAAACCTTGAAGGTGCTGAGAAGCAGAGGGACTGTGCCTTAGTGCAGAGTGAGGACAGCTGCTCTGTCCATCAGTCCTGCTCTCAGCTGCCCTGAGCTGGCACCTCTTTCAGCTGCAGGACCATCACACACAGATGTTCTCCTGAGGAGAAACTGAACATGGCTGAGAGCAGAGCAGTCAGATTGTCCAGTGCAGCTCTCCCAGCCCCTCAGCCCATCTCATTCTCACTGAGCAGGATCTCAGCTCTGCCCTCCCAGCCAGGGACACACAGGGCTCACTGCAGCTGCCACAGACAAACCAGGAGCAGCATTTCCATGGCCTTGCCATGGACATGTCTTCTCCATGGGGCTCCCAGAAAACACAGAGGTGCCACAGGAGAGCTGTGCCCTTCTGGAGGGCAGCGTGCCACTCAGCAGGACCCTGCAGGGGAAGAGCCCAGTATCCCAAGGATGGGGTATCCTGACAGGAGGGTCAGCTCAGCCCCAGCCCCACACCCTGCAGTCCTCACAGCCCCAGGTATCAGGCCATTGGGATGCTTTTCCTCCATGGACACAATGGCAGGACAGGACACCCAGCATCAGTGTCTGAGCTGCACCCAAATCATCACCCTCCACCCCAAGGAGGAGAAGAACAAGGGCAGCAGGGCCAGGAGGGGAACATGCCAAAGTGCTGCTGCTGAGAGAGTTGGGACAGGGACACAAAGTCAGAGACTTGAGCATTTCTGCTCTGTGGTGCTGGGGTGTCTGGGAAGGGAACTCAGGACTAAGTCCCCATGATATGAAGGGCTGGGAGTTCTAGAGAGGGGGAGAGGAGAGCAGGGGGTTGCTCTTGGGAAGGCATCAGCCCTGCAGGGATGGCAGGAAGGTGTCCAGATCCCCCTTCCCATGACTTGCAGGCAGCAGCTCCCTCTCCTCCCTGCCCATGTCTCTGCTGCCTGGAGCTGTCTCTACTGCCTGGAGCTGTCTCTACTGCCTGGAGCTGTCTCTACTGCCTGGAGCTGCTTCTGTGTCTCCATGTGCCCTCCTCAGCAGGGCTCCCAGAGCCCATCCCACCCTCCGGGTGCTCAGCTCTGCCTGGAAGACACCCCTTGTAGCAGGGACCTGCCAGGGGCAGCTCTGGGTGTGCAGGGGCTCAGCAGCAGCTCAGACAAGTCCCCACTAGCTCTGGGGTCTCAGTGCCTTCTCCAGAGTGGAAGCTCAATTCTCATCTCCCACTGCCCACCCAGCTCACCAAGAGTACAGAACTCAAAGCATAGACTCCTTTTTTTCCAGGGAAATGCTGCCTCTCTTTGCTGCTTCAGAAGGACCCTCTGCAAATGCCCTGGGGCTGATCTGGAGCTGTGAGCAGTCCCTCAGCTGCAGGACCCTGCTCTGACAACAGCCCTGGGCACCCCTGCCTGCACCCCTGCCTGCACCAAGATCCAAAATGGCACAACCAGAGCCACCCACACCAAAGCCCTGACACACCTCACACACCCCATAAGCTGTGGCTGTGCCAGCTGCAGGAGATGCCTCCAGGAACTGCACCCACCTTGCCCTGCACCCACAGACTCACCGTGCCAAGGGCTGCACAGATGTCTCCTCCACTCAGCTCTCACTCCTCCCCAGTCCTGAGCACCTTTAAGCTCTCTCTGCCTTGCCCATCTCCCTCAGACCCCCTGGCAGTGTCCTTCTCCCTGCTGGGCCAAGCAGAGGAGCTGCTCCTGGGCAGAGCTGTCTCTCTGCAGCACTGCCCACTTGCCAGCAGCTCCCTCCATCCCAGGAGCCCAGCTCAGAACCTTAATGAGCCCTCTGGTGGCTTTGCTGCTGAGCCCATGAAGCTGAGAAGGGAGAGGAAGCTGATGAAACCTCTGCAGAAGTCAGAGCCCAACTCCAAAGTTTCTGTCAGTGCTGATGGGTCCCAGTGAGGGACACGAGTGAGGAAGCGTCCCCAGGGTGTGGGTAGAGCAGGAAAGAGGAGGCAGGGATGGCAGGTGGGGAAGAGGAAGGTGAAGGTGGCTCTGGTGCTGAGTGACCCTGGGTGTGTTTCATGACTGCAGAGGACCAAGCCCTGTCCCCCTTCACCAAAGGTGCCAGCCCTGACCCCCAGCCCCTGGGAAGGGAGATCCTGCCCCTCACTCACCCCTCAGAGCTCTCCCTGGGGCACTGGGATGTGGAGCTGTGCAATGCCCAGGGCAGGACCAGGGCACGACACTTCTGCCTGCTCCCTCAGCCCCCTTGGGTGGGTCCATCTGGCTCCAGAGCCTTGTGTGTGTCCAAGTGGTGCAGCAGGTCACTGACCATCTCCTCTGGGATGATGGGGGCTCCATTCTGCTCCCCATCCCTGCCTTCCAGCTCAGGGGGCTGCGTACCCAGTGAGCAACTGGTCCTGCTGCTAAAGGCTGAGGCAAAGAAGGCATGAAGCACCTCAGCCTTCTCCTCCTCCCTGGTCACTATGTTTCCAGCTGCATCTAATAAGGGATAGAGGTTCTCCTTACCCCTCCTTTTGTTGATAGATTTACAGAAGTGTTTCTGTTCAGCTTTGACAGCTGCAGCCAGGTTGATTTCAAATTGGGATTTGGCCCTTCTGATTTTCTCCCTGCATAGCCTCAGAACATCCTTATATTCACCCTGAGTGGCCTGCCTCTTTTGCCAAAGGACATATGGTGGGGAACGGTCCATCTTCTCTACCCCACATCAGACTAAACAAAATGCCTTTCAAGCCAGCAAAGCAAGAGTGGTGTCTTTTTGCTGATTTCTCCCAGGACAGACTGGAACAGGCCCCTTTGCTCTACCAGATAACTCCACAGCAAGAAAAGAACACAAGGGTTCTGATAACTGGCAGAAGAAGGGGCAATAGGTTGAAGATGCCTCTGACAGAGCACGTACCTGGGCAGTGCTAATTGGCTAATTTGAACAGAGGTTCTTTCTCGAACAGTGATTTCTGATCTATAAAAGAGGGCAAGATCTGCAGGCTGGTGCTCTCTGCCTGCCCAGGAGGAGGCCCTGCTGCAGCAGCAGAAGGCATGGGAACCTGCAGGAGACCCTGCTGCAGCAGCAGAAGCCTTGGGAACCTGCAGCAGACCCTGCTGCAGCAGCAGAAGCCATGGGAACCTGCAGCAGACCCTGCTGCAGCAGCAGAAGCCGTGGGAACCTGCAGCAGACCCTGCTGCAGCAGCAGAAGCCCCTGGAACGCCAGCCCCGCTGTCCGGAGGAGCCGAGAGGGAAGGGGGGGCTGCCCCGCGACCGCTGCCCGGAGAAGCGGAAAGGGGGGCACCTGTGCCCGCTCCCCGGGGACCCTGCCTGCCCAGCCTGAACCAAACCAGACCAAAGTAGGAGCTTGCCCAGCCTGCGTTTGTCATCTGCTTCGGGACTGGAGCCGTGCTTGCCGCAGCTGCTGCTGCTGGGAGGGGTCGCCCCGGTTCCCGGGAAGCCCCCCCGGGTCTCTTTTATTAAGTGCACTTTGAAATCTTCCTCCTTCACTGCACTGGGGAACAGCTCCAGTGAGCTTGAGGACTTGAAGGAAAGCTCAAAAAGATGAGCAGCTTGTTAGTGCATTTGAGGCTCATCACAAGAACCTCTGAGGTGCCAGCCCTGACCCCCAGCCCCTGGGAAGGGACATCCTGCCCCTCACTCACCCCTCAGAGCTCTCCACGGGGCACCCACAGATGAGGTGGGGGGTCCCCCATGGTGGGAGGTTGCAGTGTCACCCTCAAATGATGGGGGAAAGGTCGGAGGGGCCGCAGGGGTCTCTGAGGGGTTACAGGGGATCCCAGTGAGGACTCTGGGTGTCCCTGAGGGGCTCTAAGGGGTCCCGGGGAGTTCTGGAGTTGCAGGGTCCTCGGAGGTGTTGCGGGGCGTTCTGGGTGGGTCCTTGAGAGTTCTTGGGGTCTCTAAATGGGCCCTGGGGGTTCCTGAGGGGTCCCTGGGGGGGCTGTGAGGGGTCCTGGTGACACGAGGGAAGACACTCTCTAGCCCTGAGCAGCTCTAAAGTGGGTTCTTGCTTGGGCTGGGGATCAGTCCTGCAGACACAGCCCAGCAGGGAAGGGCAACACGCGTTTGTGCACTTAAACATACACGTGTGTTTCTTGTCTGAGAGGGGGGCGGGATTATACAGAGTGATTCCCTGAGTTCATGATGATATTTAAATCATTTCCCCGCAGTCATTAACATCAAGCTACACCCCTCCCCATGTGCACTGCCTCTCGGGGCCGTGGGCAGGGGTCTCTGGGAGGAAGGCTCGTGGTCTGTGCTGAGCTGGGTCCTGTTGTTCCTCATGCTGACAGGCTGGCTGATGTACCAGTGAATCCTGCTGCTTGGGCTCTGCGGGAGACACAGCCCAGTTCAACACAGCACTTGTGACCAGCAGGAACAGGTTCTACTCTTCAGCACCATCTGGGTTTGGCCGTTTTAGCCCTGAAGTCCCTAATTCGGCTGGATTCCTGCTTGCTGGGAGGAGGAGGAGCTGCTTGCTGGGAGGAGGAGGAGCTGCTCCTGTGGAGCCCTTTTCCAGGTGCGGGTTTCCCGCCCCAAGGGCAGGAGGTCGCTGTGTGCAGGAAGGGGAGCAGCTCCTGGCCGCGCCGGGCGCCTTCCCTGCTGCTGGGGAACCTGAGGGCCGTGCAGGTGGGTGCAGCTGGTCCCAGCAGGTGAGGGGTGGGCGTCTCCACAGCCACCCCCAGGCCTCTGTGATGCAGGGCCTGTTGCCCGGACACCGCTGTGATGGGTCTGCATGGGGACCAGGGGGTATGTAAGGAAGCCAAGCTGTGGGGTGCCCACTGCCAGGAGAGCATCTCCCTCAGGAGGCAGCAGCTCCCCTGGACACCCGTGGCACGTCTCCAGCAGAGGACAGCCAAGATGTCCATGGAGAAGGAGCAGGCCCGTTCTCAGCTCAGCAAAGAGCTGCCAGGCCTGCAGCAGAGGCGGCAGAAGAGGAGCAGGGCAGGAGGAGAGGGGAGCCCGGGCACAGGAGCCGTCCCAGCGGGGACACGGGGGCTGCGGGCACAGAGGTCCCGCTCCCACGGCCTCTCTCCTCGGCTCCTCTTGCAGCCGGGCAGGCTGGCCCTGCAGGAGGGGATGGCCCATCAGCCATCCCTGCCACTGCTCCTCAGCAAGGCAGCAGCCCCTGGGCAGGCAGCTGCAGCTGGGCGCCCCAGAGCTGCCCCCACCTGCCCCAGGCTGCCCCCTCTGCCCCCTGCACCCCCTGCCAGGGGCACGTCCAGCAGCGACCGACAGCCCGTCCCGTCTGCTGGGGGCATCTGGGCTGAGCGGGGCAGACGCCCCAGGGCCCAGAGCTGGAGACCTGTCCTGTCCAGCCCTGCAGCCTCTGCCCCAGCCGGGCAGGACACAGCCTGGGCCCCAGCCCAGGAGGCCATTGGCAGGGTTGTCAGCGGGCGCTGGGGACCCGTCCAGCAGCCGGTGGCACCGCGGGACCGGGCGGGCAGCTCGGCCAGGGCAGCCGAGGGTGGATGGGCCCCTGGGGCTCGGCCCCTGCCCGCTGCCCCCCGTGCTCCTCGGGCCACAAGAGCTGCCCACAGGGCCCCCGTGCCAGCTGCCCTGGGCAGGGAGGCAGGGCCAGGAGGCCGGGGAGCAGGGGCAGAGCACCAGTTGACATGCACCATGGGCCAGCCCAGCATCCCAGAGCAGCGGGTGGGTCCTGGAGCTGCTGGGGAACATCTGCCTGTCCAGCTGGTGCAGCTGGAGGTGCAGCAGAGGAGCCGTGGGGCCTGCAGAGAGCAGAGCCTGGAGCAGCCCAGCAGAGCCACCCTGCTCCAGCAGCAGGACATCCTGGAGGAGAGGCAGCTTCAGCAGCAGGGTGAGCAGTGGCATTTCTCCCTGGTGCAGTCTGTGCAGCTCCATGTCAGATCCAAGCAGGTGGGTGCCAAGGAGGACATGGGTGGGGGCAGGGCAGGGTGATGGAGCCTCCCTCTGCCTGGAGTCAGCTGCTGCTCTGCAGAGCTGCAGCCCCATCATCTCCTGCATCCCTGCCCCAGCAGCCACTGCTGGCAGGTCCCCAGCAGGCATCTGGTGGTGGGACCCAGGCTGCCTTTGCCATCGTTCCTGTGCTCTCCTTCCCGGTCTGCAAGGCGAGCTTGAACCTGCACCAGCCAGAGATCACAGGCAGGGAAATCCTGAAGGCTGCCAGGGGCAAACAGGACACGTTGGAGTGGCTGGAAGGGGCTGTGGGTCCCAGGGAGTGCCCCACAGGCAGTGTCACCCGGTGCTGGATGACGTCATAGTGGGTGACATCCTAATGGGTGACGTCATAGTTGGTGACATCGTAGTTGGTGACATCATAGTTGGTGACGTTGAAACAAAAATTCAGAGCTTCCAAACCCCCTGCTTTCTAACACTCCTCACCGCAGTGGGAGGCTGGTGCGGCTGGGTAAGGATTCCGAGATCAAGACCCAATAACAACAACCAAGCTGTTATTGAGCAGGCATTCCTTATTGCAGTGCTGGGAAGCACTGGGGATTCTCCACCATGAGTGCTCCAAGGAGTCAGTGAAACACCCTGACTAATATACACCAAAACCATGCATCTTCAGTTCCATGTCAATGAGTTCCCAGAATTCTTCTACATAGTCATTTTATTTCCTGGAATTGGCTATCTTTGTAATTATGCCTGCTCGAGGGTCTCCTGTGGGGGTCTTTGTTGATTCTAGTCCTTTGTCGTCTTTGTCCTGTCTCTGTGCTGGTCCTGTCTCCAGTCTCCTGATGGTCGATTGCCCAGGTGGGTCAGAATCCACATCAGTGTGTCTGTAGGCTGCCAGGGTCTTAGAAGACTTGATGTTATCACAACCTCCAGGATGCTTGGCATAGTTGACTGATAGTTTCACAAAGCACCTTGTTTTAAAAGCAACCCTTCTTATAGCAAATTCATTATTTTAGTAAACTTTTATGAGGCTATATTTCTATTGAATTTACTAACAAATATTCTATGATGTATCAACGTCATAATGGATGACGTAATAAAGGGTGATGTCACAGTGGTGACGTCATAGCAGATGCCACCATAGTTGGTGATGTCATAATGGGTGACGTCATAATGGATGATGTCATAGTTAGTGATGTCATAATGGAAGACATCATAATGGATTACATCATAATTGGAGTTATCATAATGGCTGACGTCATAATGGCTGACGTCATACGGGATGACGTCACAATAGGTGATGTCATAGTTCGTGACGTCATAATAGGTGACGTCATAATGGATGTTGTCATAATGGGAGATGTCATAGTGGGTGATGTCATAATGGGTGACGTCAAAATGGATGATGTCATAGTTGGTGATGTCATAACGGGTGTTGTCATAGTTGGTGATGTCATAATGGATGATATCATAATAGATGATATTATAGTGGGTGACGTCATACTTGCTAATATCATAATGGGTGACATCAAAATGGATGATGTCATAATGGGCGATTTCATAATGAGTGACGTCATAATGGTTGATGTCATAATGGGTGATGTCATAACGGATGATGTCATAAAGGGTGACATCATAATGAATGATGTCATAATGGGTGACATCACAGTTGGTGATGTCATAATATATGATGTCATAGTTGGTGATGTCATAATGGAAGACATCATAATGGATTACACCATAATTGGAGCTATCATAACGAGTGACATCATAATGGGTGAAGTCACAATGGGTGATGTCATAATGGGTGACCTCATAAAGGATGATGTCATACTCGGTGATGTCATACTTGTTGACATAATAATGTTTGACATCATAATGCGTGACATCATAATGGGTGATGTCATAAGGTATGATGATGTCATAATGGAATGGCTGACGGTATAATGGGTGGTGTCATAATGGGTGGTGTCATAACGGGTGATGTCATTATGGATTATGTCATAATGGGTGATATCATAATGAATGTCGTCATAATGGATGACGTCATAATGTGTGACTTCAAAATGGATGATGTCATAATGGGTGATGTCATAATGCATGACGTCATAATGGATGTAGTCATATTGGATGATGTCATAATGGGTGACGTCATAATGAGTGACATCACAATGGGTGAGATAATAATGGGTCACGTCACAGCTGGTGACGTCATAATGAATGTCGTCATAATGCATGTTGTCATAATGGAAGGTGTCATAATAGATGATGTAATGATTGGTGACGCCATCTTCAGTGACGTCATAATCAGTGACGTCATAGTTCATGATGTCATAATCAATGACGTGATAATTTATGACGTCATAACGCGTAATGTCATAATGGAAAATGTCATAATAGATGATGTCATAAGGGGTGATGTTATGCTTGGTGATGTCATAATAGATGATGTCATAATCAGTGACGTCTTAATGGGTGACGTCTTAATGGGTGACGTCATAATGCGTGACATCACTATGGGAGATGTAATGATGGGTGACTTCCTAGTTGGTGACCTCATAATAAATGACGTCCTAATGGGTGATGTCATAATGGAAGATGTCATAACAGATGATGTCATAATAGGTGATGTCATACTTGGTGACATCATAATGGGTGCCATAATACTGGGTGATATCATAATGGATGATGTCATAATGGGTGATGTCATAACGGATGATGTCATAATAGGTAACGTCATAATGGATGATGTCATAATGGGTGACATCACAGTTGGTGACATCATAATGAGTGACGGCATAGTTGGTGGTGTCATAATGGAAGACATCATAATGCATGACATCATTATTGGGGGTATCATAATGGGTGACGTCATATTGGAAGACGTCATAATGGATGATGTCATAATGGTTTACGTCATAATGGACGACATAATAATTCGTGATGTCATAATGGATGTCGTTATAATGGATGACGTCATAATGGGTGACGTCACAATGGGTGATGTCATAATGGGTGAGGTCATACTTGGTGACTCATAATGGGTGACGTCATAATGGGTGACGTCAGAGCTGGTGATGTCATAATGGGTGATGTCATAATGGGTGATTTCGTAATGGGTGACGTCATAATGGCTTACATCATAATGGGTGATGACATAACGGGTGTCGTCATAATGGGTGATGTCATAATGGGTGACATAATAATGAATGATGTCATAAAGAGTGATGTCATAGTTGGTGACATCATAATGGGTGACATCACAATGGGTGACTTCATAATAGGTGATGCCATAATGGAAGACATCATAATGGATGACATCATAATTGGAGGTATCATAATGGGTGACGTGATATTGGAAGATGTCATAATGCTTGACGTCATAGTTGGTGATGTCATAATGGCTGATGTCATAATGGGTGACGTCACAATGGGTGACTTCATAATAGGTGATGTCATAATGGATGACATCATAATGGATGACGTCATAATGGGTGACATCATAATGGATGATATCATAATTGATAATGTCATAATGGGTGCTGTCACAATGGATGATGTCATAACGGATGATGTCATAATGGGTGAGGTCATACTTGGTGACTCATAATGGGTGACGTCAT
Organism: Apus apus; assembly: GCF_020740795.1. Taxonomy (NCBI): domain Eukaryota; kingdom Metazoa; phylum Chordata; class Aves; order Apodiformes; family Apodidae; genus Apus; species Apus apus. The sequence goes on along the minus strand of NW_026248840.1, from coordinate 9,010 downwards.
AATGGTTGACGTCAGAGTTGGTGATATCATAATGGGTGATGTCTTAATGGGTGACGTCATAACGGAAGACATCATAATGGATGATACCATAATGGGTGACGTCATAATGGATGACATCATAATGCATGATATCATAATGGGTGATGTCATAATGGATGATTTCATAAAGGGTGACGTCATAGTTGGTGATGTCGTAATGGAAGACATCATAATGGATGACATCATAATGGGTGACGTCATAAGGGATGATGTCATAATGTGTCACGTCATAATGAAGGTCGTCATCATTGATAATGTCTTAATGGGTGATGTCATAATGGATTCTGTGATAATACACGATATCATAATCAGTGACGTCAAACTTGGTGATATCATAATGGGTGACATCATAATGTGTGACATCATAATGGATTACAACATGATGGGTGATGTCATAATGGGTGGCGTAATACTTGTTGACATCATAATGAGTGAAATCATAATGGGTGATGCCATAATATGTGACCTCATAAGGGATGAAGTCTTAATGCATGAGGTCATAATGGGTGAAGTCATAATGGGTGACGTCATAATGGATGATGTCATAATGGAAGATATCATAATAGATGATGTCATAATGGGTGACATCATACTTCGTGATATCATAATCTGTGACATCATAATGTGTGACGTCATAATGGATGATGTCATAATGGGTGACGTCATAGTTGGTGATGTCATAATGGGTGATGTCATAGCTGGTGATGACATAATGGATGATGTCAAAATGGGTGACGTCATAATGGATGAAGTAATAAAGGGTGAAATCACAGTTGGTGATTTCATAATGGGTGACGTCATAATGGATGACATCATAATGCATTATATCATAATGGGTGATGTCAGAATGGATGTCGTCATAATGGGTGACGCCATAATGGGTGACATCATAAGGGATGAAGTCGTAATGGGTGACGTCATAATGGATGATGTCATAAAGGGTGACATCATCATGGTTTATGTCATAATGGATGACATCACAGTTCGTGATGTCATAAAGGGTGATGTCATAACGGGTGTCGTCATAGTTGGTGATGTCATAATGGATAACATCATAATGGATGACATAATTGGAGGTATCATAATGGGTGACGTCATACTGGAAGACGTCATAATGGGTAATGTCATAATGGAAGATGTCATAATAGATGATGTCATAATGGGTGATGTAATGCTTGGTGATATCATAATGGATAAAGTCTTAAAGGATGATGTCATAATAGATGATGTCATAATCAGTGACATCACACTTGGTGATATCATAATGGGTGATGTCATAAACGGGTGACATCATAATGGATGATATCATAATGGATGATATCATAATGGGTGTCGTCATAATGGGTGATGTCATAATTGGTGACGTCGCAGTTGGTGATGTCATAATGGAAGACATCATAATGGATGACATAATAATTGGAGGTATCATAATAGGTGACGTCATAATGGATGATGTCATTATGGATGATGTCATAATGGGTGATGTCATAACGGATGTCGTAACAATGGGTGACGTCATAATGGGTGATGTGATAATGGATTAAGTTAGAGCTGGTGATGTCATAATGGGTGACGTCATAATTAGTGATGTCATAATGGGTGATGTAATAGTTGGTGGTGACATAACGGATGATGTCATAATGGGTGACATCATAACGGGTGATGTCATAATGAGTGACGTCATAGTTGGTGACGTCGTAATAGGTGATGTCATAATGGATGAAGTAATAAAGGATGACATCACAGTTGATGAGGTCATAATGGATGAGGTCATAATGGATGATGTAATGGGTGACGTCGTAATGGGTAACTTAATAGTTGGTGACGTCATAACGCGTGACATCATAATGAATGATGTCATAATGGGTGATGTCATAGTTGGTGATGACATAATGGATTATGTCATAACCCATTATGACATCATAATTCGTGATGTCATAATGGGTGATGTCATAATGGGTTACTGTCGCCAGCCGGTACCGGGGGCTCCCGGCTGTCAGGATCCTTTTGCGACTGCCCCTCCCGATGTGGAGGGGTTTGTGAATGAGCCCGAGGGTCACACGCGGCGCTGCCTCTCACGGAGGAACGGCCACCGCGGGGCCGTATTTCAGGGGGGGAGTTAGAAAGCACCCCCACCCCACCACGCTCAGAAATTGCCTCTGAAGCCAAGGTTTGCTCCACAAACTGATCGGTTTATTAAGGGTTAACACAAACCCAGGGATGATGTTTAGGGACAATGCAAGTGTGAATGGCTACCAGGGATATCAATATGTGTGTGGTGAGAAAGTGTCCTTTAGGGAGGCAATGCAAGAGGTCCTGAGCTTTTGAGGGAGAGGGTTAAGGACCAAAGGGAGGAGGGAGGAGGGAAGGAAACCCGACGCCGGTCCTCCTTAAGAGGTCGCGCTGTGTGTGCAAGTATGAGGAAAGGAATATGTGTGTGTGGGTATGTGTGTGTGTGTGTGTGTGAGGTGATGTTACCCTCCGGCGGCTTGTCCAGCGTCGGTCGGTGGCCGGAAGGCAGGACGGCAGGTCCGTGGTGTCGGAGGGGCAGCCTCTCGGCAGCGGGTGCAGCTCCCGTCGGTTTCCTCTCCAGCAGCAGCAACACGGGGAGGGGGCTCCGGCCCCGACCCCAGGGCTCGGGACCCCGGCACGCTCGGCGCTGAGGCTCAGGCTGGACCCGGGGCAGGCAGGCAGGCAGGGTCCCAGCACCAGTGTCCGCAGCAGGGGGGTGTCCCAGGCAGAAAGCGTCCGAACGGGCCTCAGGGAGGAGGGAAGGGCCCACCTGCTGCCCTCGCCCCTTTGATACCCCCTGACCCACCTGTCCAGTCAGTGTCACTGCCCAGAGCCAACGAGCGTCCATCAGCCCCACGTTAGGGCGGTGACTGCCAGGGGCACAGGGTGGCTTGTCGCCCATCCTTTCTGTCCCGGGCCACAGCTGTTGTTTTGGGTTCAGTTGTCCTTGAGAAGCAAGTCTGGTTTAGTCCCTTAGCTGGGGATAATCAGGAGAGGCCTTCGCTGGCTGAAAAGGCATTTTGTTTAGACTGATGTGGGGAAGAAAAGAACAGTTTCCCACAGCAATGTGCAGCTGTCATCTGGAGACAGATGCCCCATTTCATGACTCCTCTGAAGAGCAGGAGGTGGCACCCAGCCCAGTACTGATGGTAGGATGTGGTCAGCAGTAGCAAATTGTCTGTACACACCACAGATGTAGGAAAGAGTACCAACAATGTGATGAGCAAAGATGGTGGTGTCCACAGTCACAAAGCTGGCCATCAGCTGGGGCAGTATGGTGGATCTGTAGAAGGTCTTCAGGGAAGAAAAATGTGCCAAGGAGAAGCTCACGGAGGTGTAAAGATGCTGGTTTGCCACCACTAGCATGATGATGAGAGTTTTCCCAAGCACAAACGTCACACAGGTCATGAGAGACAGAGGAGGAAGAGATTTATCTAGGAGCTGGGAACATTCCTGTTCTGGTTTGGTGGGGTGTTTTGGTAGTGCGGGAAGGGGCCCAAGGGTGGCTCTGGCAAGAAGCTGAGAAGCTCCCCCTGCTCCAAACCCAGCCAAGGAGCCATTAGAGGGACAATAGAAAGAACTGAGATAACATCTGAGAAGCACTTAAGGAGGAAGAGCTGTGCTGGAGAGGGAGAGCAATGCTGGTGGATGGTGAGGAAGAAGGGGAAGAGGGTGCCCAAGCAGAAGTTTCCTTGCAACCCATGGGGAGAGGGCAGCTTTCCCCCTGCAGTCATGGAGGAACATGGTGGAACATTCCCTGAAGGCCCCAGGAAGGGTGAACTTGGCCAGTAGACTTGGATTTTGTGGCCAGTGGATTTGCTGCCTGTGGACTCTGATTATGCAGCTGTGACTCGGTGGGAAGCCCAGGCTGGAGCAGCTCCGGACCTTGTGGGAAGGACTCGTGAAGGAGAGGTTGGTGGAGGACTCTCTCCCATGGGAGGGACCCCGTGGGGAAGCAGGGAAGGAGGAAGGAGCAGCAGGAACCACCAGCCTGTGAAGTGACTCTAAACCCCATCCCCCTGTGCTGCTGGGGGGAAGGAGGGAGAGAAACCGGGAACAAAGGGATTTGGGCCTGGGAAGAAGGGAGGGGTGGGGTAACATATGCAAGCCCTGCTCTGGGTGAGTCTGTGTCCTGGGTGTGTTTGATCAGTGTGAAATCAAATTATTATTTTTTTCCCCAAGATGAGCCTGTTTTCCCCAGGACCTTAATTGGTGAAGAACCCTCCTTGTCCTTTGTCTCAACCCATGAGCTTTGTTCTCCTCATCCCAGAGTGTGTGTGAGGGGGGAGCTGAGTGAGCGGCCATGGGGCTGTTCCTTTGTTGTCGTGTTGGGCCCAAACCAGGACAATTGCCCATTCCATGTATCAGGGACTCCATGACTGTTCCATTTTGCTTTCCCCAAGGAAGGTTTTAGGTTCATCTTTTGCCCTCTAACTTGGCAGGGAACCAATGCCAAAAGGCATTTTTCAGTTTTAGTTGCTTGGGTCTTAGACAGACAAGTCAGTGCAAGATACTTAATTGTTGAGGTAGAAAAGGAGTATAGCTCCTTATTTACACTGTTGTTGGGTCACACTAGTGAGGAAGGTAATAATGCAGAACTGAGTGTCCACATTTCTTTGTGGAGAGTATTATCAAAGCAATCCAGAAAATAAAAAGTTCACCCAGAAAGAATGACAACAACAAAAGATGAAAAAAGCAGGGCCTGTAATGAGTTATAAGTCAAATGTTGAGGAAGATGGACACACTAGAAATTCAGGAAAACATTTGGTAATGAGTTTCCACACTGCTTCCTTCAACTCCTTGTTCCTCATGCTGTAGATGAAGGGGTTCAGTGCTGGAGGCACCACTGAGTACAGAACTGCCACCACCAGGTCCAGGGATGGGGAGGAGATGGAGGGGGGCTTCAGGTAGGCAAAGATGCCAGTGCTGATGAACAGGGAGACCACGGCCAGGTGAGGGAGGCAGGTGGAAAAGGCTTTGTGCCTTCCCTGCTGAGAGGGGATCCTCAGCACAGCCCTGAAGATCTGCACATAGGACACCACCATGAAGACAAAACACCCAAATGCTAAACAGGCACTAAACACAAGAAGCCCAAGTTCCCTGAGGTAGGAGTGTGAGCAGGAGAGCTTGAGGATCTGGGGGATTTCACAGAAGAACTGTCCCAGGGCATTGCCCTGGCAGAGGGGCAGTGAAAATGTACTGGCTGTGTGCAGCAGAGCATTGAGAAACCCAGAGGCCCAGGCAGCTGCTGCCATGTGGACACAAGCTCTGCTGCCCAGGAGGGTCCCGTAGTGCAGGGGTCTGCAGATGGCCACGTAGCGGTCATAGCACATGATGGTGAGAAGGTAAAACTCTGCTGAGATGAAGATAAAAAAGAACAAGAGCTGTGCAGCACATGCTGAGTAGGAGATGGCCCTGGTGTCCCAGAGGGAATTGGCCATGGCTTTGGGGAGGGTGGTGGAGATGCAGCCCAGGTCGAGGAGGGAGAGGTTGAGCAGGAAGAAGTACATGGGGGTGTGGAGGTGGTGGTCCCAGGCGATGGTGGTGATGATGAGGCCGTTGCCCAGGAGGGCAGCCAGGTAGATGCCCAGGAAGAGCCAGAAGTGCAGGAGCTGCAGCTCCCGCCTGTCTGCGAATGCCAGGAGGAGGAACTGGCTGATGGAGCTGCTGTTGGACATCCCAGCCCTTTCCTCAGGAGGTGCTGCCAGAGGAGGAAAGCACACTCACAAGTCAGGACAGCCCTGAGCAAATCTCTTCCCATTCCCTCCCCTCAAACCCCACCACCTGAAAACAGCCATTGTCTCCTTGTTTACAGAATATTCCTCCATCTCCCTGGCTGGAGCTCTGGTCATGTGGGTCAAGTGTGCTGTGAGGAGCTGAGCTCCCAAGGAGCTCTCCCTGCTCCACAGCAGGGGGGAGCTGGGAAAAGTGTGTCAGCTTCAAAAATACCCTCTTTTCCTCATCTGTGATCCACTTGTGCATATTCCTGTAGGAGAACCTCCATGAAACTCCTACAGCTGTGGTGCCACCAGCAGAGCTGGCTGGTCCCAAGCCCTCCAGCCCAGCATGTCCAGAGAAGCTCAGCTGGGCTGGGCCCAGCGGTTTTGCTGCCCTGGCCACAGCTGCCTGAGAGCTCCTGCAGAATGGGTGTCTGAGCTGCACCTTAGACACCCTTGTCCTTAGGGAGCCTGAGGGGAAGGGCAAGGACAGCACAGGCAGCAGGGCCAGATGGAGAAATGCCCCGATGCTCCCAGAGAGGGAGGACAGGCACCCTGAGGTGGCACTTGGACGCTTCTCCTCCGCAGGGATCAAGCTGCTAAGCAGGTGACTCAGGCTGAGATCTCAGTGCCTTGGAGCCAGGAGCTCTGCTGTGGAGCAGAGGAGACCAAGGGCTTGCTGCGGGGAAGGGACCTGACTGCAGCTGCTCCTGCTGGAAGCTGTCCCCACCTCTCCTCCCTGGCCCTGCTCACAGCCCCATCCCACCCAGCCTGTGCTCAGCTCTGCCCTGCAGAGCCCTCCTGGCAGCAGGACCCTGCCCAGGGGCAGCTCTGTGCTGGCCACTCCTGAAGAGGAGACCAGATCAGCCCTGGGGAGAGCACAGAGCTGAGGGCAGTGCTTCCTGCAGGCACAGGAAAGGCTGAAGGCACTTTCTCAGAGGCCTTGACAAACCTGCTCCTCTCTCCCTGCAAAGCTGCAGGAGTCTGGGTCTCCTGTCCAAGCCAGCAGCTCCAGGACTGGTTCCTCCCCCCCGCACAGAGGGGCATGCAAAGAGACACTCACCATGCCCAGGGCTGTGAAGATGTCTCCTTCAGCAGCTCTCAGCCCTCCTGCCCCTCCTGCCTGCCTTTATCCTCTCTCCCTGCCTGGCTCCTCTCCCCTGCTGCCTGCAGGCAGTGCCCTCAGCCCCTGCTGGGGCTCCTCTCCACAAGGCAGGCTCAGCTGCACACTCCCAACTTTCTGCAGCATTAATGGGTCCCAGGGAGGACCATTACCAGGAAAGGCTGCACAGGGGCTGCTTAGAGCAGGAACCTGGAAGCACTCATGGCAGGCAGGGAAAGGCCATGGCAAGGTGGCTCTGATGAGCAGTGAAGCTGAAGAAACCTCTCCAGAAGCCAGAGTCAGGTGCAAACTCCAGAGTTTCTGGCAGTGTGAAGGGGTCCCACTGAGGGACATCCCTGACAAAGCTGCCTGGGCTCTGGTGAGAGCAGGAACCTGGAGGCCCTGCTGACAGGCAGGCAAAGGCAAGGACAAGATGGCTCTGAGCTGGAGTCAGCCTGGCTGGGGGAGATGATTCCAAGGTGCAAGCCCTGACCCAGAGGCCCTGGGAGAAGAGATCCTGCCCCTCACACGTTGCTCAGGGCTCTGCCCGGGCACTGGGATGTGGGGATGTGCAGTGCCTGGAGCAGGACTAGGAGACACTCTTTCTCAGGCTCACAGGTGTGATGAGGAGCCCATGGAGTCCTGCTGCTCTCATGAGAAGGTGTCTCCTCATAGGCAGCAGCTGCAGAGAGAAGCTCCACAGCCCAGGAGATCAAGACCTGGGCTGGGGGCTCTCAGCCATGGCTGTGCCCCCAGCTGTCCCCACCACAGGCTGTCCTACAGTGTCTGACTCCTGCAGCTCTTTCCCTGCAGGCTGTGGACATCCCCCTGCTTCCCAAACTGGCCACCCATGGTGATGTCATGGCCCTACATCCCACTTAAGGCTCTACTGCCCCATTGTGATGTCATGGCCATACATTCCAGACAAGGCCATATGAAGAACTGAGGCCTGAACCAAAGAGGACCACTAGAGGAATCTCACAACCCAGAACTATATATATATGTATATTTTGATGACAATCTCTAACTATCAGGTGCAACACTTACTGTGTAGCTGTAACCAGCAGACAGATCTCTATTTAGAGGCACGCTGCAAGGCCATGAAACCAGACATCTGGCCTTGGGGAGACAGATGTGGTTCAAGCCAAAAGAGAGAGAGATACCACCTACCCACTGGCAGAAGAAGGGACAATAGATTAAAGATGCCTCTGACAGAGGACGTACCTGGCCAGTGCTAATTGATTAATTTGAACAGAGGTACTTTCTCGAACAGTGATTTCTGATCTATAAAAGAGGGCAAGATCTGCAAGCTGGTGCTCTCTGCATGCCCAGGAGGAGACCCTGCTGCAGCAGCAGAAGCCATGGGAACCTGCAGCAGACCCTGCTGCAGCAGCAGAAGCCGTGGGAACCTGCAGCAGACCCTGCTGCAGCAGCAGAAGCCGTGGGAACCTGCAGCAGACCCTGCTGCAGCACCAGAAGCCGTGGGAACCTGCAGCAGACCCTGCTGCAGCAGCAGAAGCCCCTGGAACGCCAGCCCCGCTGTCCGGAGGAGCCGAGAGGGAAGGGGGGGCTGCCCCGCGACCGCTGCCCGGAGAAGCGGAAAGGGGGGCACCTGTGCCCGCTCCCCGGGGACCCTGCCTGCCCAGCCTGAACCAAACCAGACCAAAGTAGGAGCTTGCCCAGCCTGCGTTTGTCATCTGCTTCGGGACTGGAGCCGTGCTTGCCGCAGCTGCTGCTGCTGGGAGGGGTCGCCCCGGTTCCCGGGAAGCCCCCCCGGGTCTCTTTTATTAAGTGCACTTTGAAATCTTCCTCCTTCACTGCACTGGGGAACAGCTCCAGTGAGCTTGAGGACTTGAAGGAAAGCTCAAAAAGATAAGCAGCTTGTTAGGGCATTTGAGGCTCATCACAAGAACCTCTGAGGTGCCAGCCCTGACCCCCAGCCCCTGGGAAGGGAGATCCTGCCCCTCACTCACCCCTCAGAGCTCTCCACGGGGCACCCACAGATGAGGTGGGGGGTCCCCCATGGTGGGAGGTTGCAGTGTGTGGGAAACTGTCCTTTTCTTCCCCACATAAGTCTAAACAAAATGTCTTTTAAGCCAGTGAAGGCCTCTCCTGATTATCCCCAGCTAACGAACTAAAA
>NW_026248839.1:0-24767 GCF_020740795.1 Apus apus | reverse complement strand
TAAGTTACGCTATTTGCGTAAGTTGCGCTATTTGCGTAATTTTTTTTCCGGTTTCCTAGGGCTAATTAAGGGCTTCCAACGGGCAATTAGAGGGCTCCTAGGGGTAACTAATGGCTTCCAGCTGTGAGAAGGCGTTTCGAGAGGCAATTAGAGGGGTTCGAAGGGATAATTAAGGGGTCCTAGCGGCTATTCCCTCGAGTTGCGGTATTTGCGCTATTTGCGTAAGTTGCGCTATTTGCGTAAGTTGCGGCATTTGCGTAATTTTTTTTTTCGGTTTCCTAGGGCTAATTAGGGGCTTCCAACGGGCAATTAGAGGGCTCCTAGGTGTAATTAATGGCTCCCAGCTGTGAGAAGGCGTTTCGAGAGGCAATTAGAGGGGTTCGAAGGGATAATTAAGGGGTGCTAGCGGCTATTCCCTCGAGTTGCGATATTTGCGCTTTTTGCGTAAGTTGCGGTATTTGCGGCATTTGCGTAATTTTTTTTTGCGGTTTCCTAGGGCTAATTAGGGGCTTCCAACGGGCAATTAGAGGGCTCCTAGGTGTAATTAATGGCTTCCAGCTGTGAGTAGGCGTTTCGAGAGGCAAGTAGAGGGGTTCGAAGGGATAATTAAGGGGTCCTAGCCGCTTTTCGCGAGAGTTGCGGTATTTGCGCTTTTTGCGTAAGTTGCGCTATTTGCGTAAGTTGCGGCATTTGCGTAATTTTTTTTTGCGGTTTCCTAGGGCTAATTAGGGGCTTCCAACGGGCAATTAGAGGGCTCCTAGGTGTAATTAATGGCTTCCAGCTGTGAGAAGGCGTTTCGAGAGGCAAGTAGAGGGGTTCGAAGGGATAATTAAGGGGTCCTAGCGGCTATTCCCTCGAGTTGCGGTATTTGCGCTATTTGCGTAAGTTGCGCTGTTTGCGTAATTTTTTTTTTCCGGTTTCCTACGGCTAATTAGGGGCTTCCAACGGGCAATTAGAGGGCTCCTAGGTGTAATTAATGGCTTCCAGCTGTGAGAAGGCGTTTCGAGAGGCAATTAGAGGGGTTCGAAGGGATAATTAAGGGGTCCTAGCGGCTTTTCGCGTGAGTTGCGGTATTTGCGCTTTTTGCGTAAGTTGCGGTATTTGCGCTATTTGCGGCATTTGCGTAATTTTTTTTTCGGTTTCCTAGGGCTAATTAGGGGCTTCCAACGGGCAATTAGAGGGCTCCTAGGTGTAATTAATGGCTTCCAGCTGTGAGAAGGCGTTTCGAGACGCAAGTAGAGGGGTTCGAAGGGATAATTAAGGGGTCCTAGCGGCTTTTCGCGTGAGTTGCGGTATTTGCGCTTTTTGCGTAAGTTGCGCTATTTGCGTAAGTTGCGGCATTTGCGTAATTTTTTTTTCGGTTTCCTAGGGCTAATTAGGGGCTTCCAACGGGCAATTAGAGGGCTCCTAGGTGTAATTAATGGCTCCCAGCTGTGAGAAGGCGTTTCGAGAGGCAATTAGAGGGGTTCGAAGGGATAATTAAGGGGTGCTATAGGCTAATCCCTCGAGTTGCGATATTTGCGCTTTTTGCGTAAGTTGCGGTATTTGCGGCATTTGCGTAATTTTTTTTTGCGGTTTCCTAGGATAATTAGGGGCTTCCAACGGGCAATTAGAGGGCTCCTAGGTGTAATTAATGGCTTCCAGCTGTGAGAAGGCGTTTCGAGAGGCAAGTAGAGGGGTTCGAAGGGATAATTAAGGGGTCCTAGCGGCTATTCCCTCGAGTTGCGGTATTTGCGCTATTTGCGTAAGTTGCGCTATTTGCGGCATTTGCGTAATTTTTTTTTCGGTTTCCTAGGGCTAATTAGGGGCTTCCAACGGGCAATTAGAGGGCTCCTAGGTGTAATTAATGGCTTCCAGCTGTGAGAAGGCGTTTCGAGAGGCAAGTAGAGGGGTTCGAAGGGATAATTAAGGGGTCCTAGCGGCTTTTCGCGTGAGTTGCGGTATTTGCGCTTTTTGCGTAAGTTGCGCTATTTGCGTAAGTTGCGGCATTTGCGTAATTTTTTTTTCGGTTTCCTAGGGCTAATTAGGGGCTTCCAACGGGCAATTAGAGGGCTCCTAGGTGTAATTAATGGCTTCCAGCTGTGAGAAGGCGTTTCGAGAGGCAATTAGAGGGGTTCGAAGGGATAATTAGAGGGTCCTATCGGCTATTCCCTCGAGTTGCGGTATTTGCGCTACTTGCGTAAGTTGCGCTATTTGCGGCATTTGCGTAATTTTTTTTTCGGTTTCCTAGGGCTAATTAGGGGCTTCCAACGGGCAATTAGAGGGCTCCTAGGTGTAATTAATGGCTTCCAGCTGTGAGTAGGCGTTTCGAGAGGCAATTAGAGGGGTTCGAAGGGATAATTAAGGGGGTCCTAGCGGCTATTCCCTCGAGTTGCGGTATTTGCGCTATTTGCGTAAGTTGCGCTATTTGCGTAATTTGCGGCATTTGGTATTTTTTTTCCGGTTTCCTAGGGCTAATTAGGGGCTTCCAACGGGCAATTAGAGGGCTCCTAGGTGTAATTAATGGCTTCCAGCTGTGAGAAGGCGTTTCGAGAGGCAAGTAGAGGGGTTCGAAGGGATAATTAAGGGGTCCTAGCGGCTATTCCCTCGAGTTGCGGTATTTGCGCTTTTTGCGTAAGTTGCGCTATTTGCGTAAGTTGCGGCATTTGCGTAATTTTTTTTTCGGTTTCCTAGGGCTAATTAGGGGCTTCCAACGGGCAATTAGAGGGCTCCTAGGTGTAATTAATGGCTCCCAGCTGTGAGAAGGCGTTTCGAGAGGCAATTAGAGGGGTTCGAAGGGATAATTAAGGGGTGCTATAGGCTAATACCTCGAGTTGCGATATTTGCGCTTTTTGCGTAAGTTGCGGTATTTGCGGCATTTGCGTAATTTTTTTTTGCGGTTTCCTAGGATAATTAGGGGCTTCCAACGGGCAATTAGAGGGCTCCTAGGGGTAACTAATGGCTACCAGCTGTGAGAAGGCGTTTCGAGAGGCAATTAGAGGGGTTCGAAGGGATAATTAAGGGGTCCTAGCGGCTTTTCGCGTGAGTTGCGGTATTTGCGCTTTTTGCGTAAGTTGCGCTATTTGCGTAATTTGCGGCATTTGCGTAATTTTTTTTTCGGTTTCCTAGGGCTAATTAGGGGCTTCCAACGGGCAATTAGAGGGCTCCTAGGTGTAATTAATGGCTTCCAGCTGTGAGTAGGCGTTTCTGCAGGCAATTAGAGGGGTTCGAAGGGATAATTAAGGGGTCCTAGCGGCTATTCCCTCGAGTTGCGGTATTTGCGCTATTTGCGTAAGTTGCGCTATTTGCGGCATTTGCGTAATTTTTTTTTCGGTTTCCTAGGGCTAATTAGGGGCTTCCAACGGGCAATTAGAGGGCTCCTAGGTGTAATTAATGGCTTCCAGCTGTGAGAAGGCGTTTCGAGAGGCAATTAGAGGGGTTCGAAGGGATAATTAAGGGGTCCTAGCGGCTATTCCCTCGAGTTGCGGTATTTGCGCTATTTGCGTAAGTTGCGCTATTTGCGGCATTTGCGTAATTTTTTTTTCGGTTTCCTAGGGCTAATTAGGGGCTTCCAACGGGCAATTAGAGGGCTCCTAGGTGTAATTAATGGCTTCCAGCTGTGAGTAGGCGTTTCTAGAGGCAATTAGAGGGGTTCGAAGGGATAATTAAGGGGGTCCTAGCGGCTATTCCCTCGAGTTGCGGTATTTGCGCTATTTGCGTAAGTTGCGCTATTTGCGTAAGTTGCGGCATTTGCGTAATTTTTTTTTCGGTTTCCTAGGGCTAATTAGGGGCTTCCAACGGGCAATTAGAGGGCTCCTAGGTGTAATTAATGGCTTCCAGCTGTGAGAAGGCGTTTCGAGAGGCAATTAGAGGGGTTCGAAGGGATAATTAAGGGGTGCTAGAGGCTAATCCCTCGAGTTGCGGTATTTGCGCTTTTTGCGTAAGTTGCGGCATTTGCGTAATTTTTTTTTCGGTTTCCTAGGGCTAATTAGGGGCTTCCAACGGGCAATTAGAGGGCTCCTAGGTGTAATTAATGGCTTCCAGCTGTGAGTAGGCGTTTCGAGAGGCAATTAGAGGGGTTCGAAGGGATAATTAAGGGGTCCTAGCGGCTTTTCGCGTGAGTTGCGGTATTTGCGCTTTTTGCGTAAGTTGCGCTATTTGCGTAAGTTGCGGCACTTGCGTATTATTTTTTTCGGTTTCCTAGGGCTAATTAGGGGCTTCCAACGGGAAATTAGAGGGCTCCTAGGTGTAATTAATGGCTTCCAGCTGTGAGAAGGCGTTTCGAGACGCAAGTAGAGGGGTTCGAAGGGATAATTAAGGGGTCCTAGCGGCTTTTCGCGTGAGTTGCGGTATTTGCGCTATTTGCGTAATTTGCGGCATTTGCGTAATTTTTTTTTCGGTTTCCTAGGGCTAATTAGGGGCTTCCAACGGGCAATTAGAGGGCTCCTAGGTGTAATTAATGGCTCCCAGCTGTGAGAAGGCGTTTCGAGAGGCAATTAGAGGGGTTCGAAGGGATAATTAAGGGGTGCTATAGGCTAATCCCTCGAGTTGCGATATTTGCGCTTTTTGCCTCGAGTTGCGGTATTTGCGGCATTTGCGTAATTTTTTTTTCGGTTTCCTAGGGCTAATTAGGGGCTTCCAACGGGCAATTAGAGGGCTCCTAGGTGTAATTAATGGCTTCCAGCTGTGAGTAGGCGTTTCGAGAGGCAATTAGAGGGGTTCGAAGGGATAATTAGGGGGTCCTAGCGGCTATTCCCTCGAGTTGCGGTATTTGCGCTATTTGCGTAAGTTGCGGCATTTGCGTAATTTTTTTTTCCGGTTTCCTAGGGCTAATTAGGGGCTTCCAACGGGCAATTAGAGGGCTCCTAGGTGTAATTAATGGCTTCCAGCTGTGAGTAGGCGTTTCTAGAGGCAATTAGAGGGGTTCGAAGGGATAATTAAGGGGTCCTAGCGGCTATTCCCTCGAGTTGCGGTATTTGCGCTATTTGCGTAAGTTGCGCTATTTGCGTAATTTGCGGCATTTGCGTAATTTTTTTTTCGGTTTCCTAGGGCTAATTAGGGGCTTCCAACGGGCAATTAGAGGGCTCCTAGGTGTAATTAATGGCTTCCAGCTGTGAGAAGGCGTTTCTGCAGGCAATTAGAGGGGTTCGAAGGGATAATTAAGGGGTGCTAGAGGCTAATCCCTCGAGTTGCGGTATTTGCGCTATTTGCGTAAGTTGCGCTATTTGCGTAATTTTTTTTTTCGGTTTCCTAGGGCTAATTAGGGGCTTCCAACGGGCAATTAGAGGGCTCCTAGGTGTAATTAATGGCTACCAGCTGTGAGAAGGCGTTTCGAGAGGCAATTAGAGGGGTTCGAAGGGATAATTAAGGGGTCCTAGCGGCTTTTCGCGTGAGTTGCGGTATTTGCGCTTTTTGCGTAAGTTGCGCTATTTGCGTAAGTTGCGGCATTTGCGTAATTTTTTTTTCGGTTTCCTAGGGCTAATTAGGGGCTTCCAACGGGCAATTAGAGGGCTCCTAGGTGTAATTAATGGCTTCCAGCTGTGAGTAGGCGTTTCGAGAGGCAATTAGAGGGGTTCGAAGGGATAATTAAGGGGTCCTAGCGGCTATTCGCTGAGTTGCGGTATTTGCGCTTTTTGCGTAAGTTGCGCTATTTGCGTAATTTGCGGCATTTGCGTAATTTTTTTTTTCGGTTTCCTAGGGCTAATTAGGGGCTTCCAACGGGCAATTAGAGGGCTCCTAGGTGTAATTAATGGCTTCCAGCTGTGAGAAGGCGTTTCGAGAGGCAATTAGAGGGGTTCGAAGGGATAATTAAGGGGTCCTAGCGGCTATTCCCTCGAGTTGCGGTATTTGCGCTTTTTGCGTAAGTTGCGCTATTTGCGTATTTGCGGCATTTGCGTAATTTTTTTTTCGGTTTCCTAGGGCTAATTAGGGGCTTCCAACGGGCAATTAGAGGGCTCCTAGGTGTAATTAATGGCTTCCAGCTGTGAGAAGGCGTTTCGAGAGGCAAGTAGAGGGGTTCGAAGGGATAATTAAGGGGTCCTAGCGGCTATTCCCTCGAGTTGCGGTATTTGCGCTATTTGCGTAATTTGCGGCATTTGCGTAATTTTTTTTTTCGGTTTCCTAGGGCTAATTAGGGGCTTCCAACGGGCAATTAGAGGGCTCCTAGGTGTAATTAATGGCTTCCAGCTGTGAGTAGGCGTTTCGAGAGGCAATTAGAGGGGTTCGAAGGGATAATTAAGGGGTCCTAGCGGCTTTTCCTCGAGTTGCGGTATTTGCGCTTTTTGCGTAAGTTGCGCTATTTGCGTAATTTGCGGCATTTGCGTAATTTTTTTTTCGGTTTCCTAGGGCTAATTAGGGGCTTCCAACGGGCAATTAGAGGGCTCCTAGGTGTAATTAATGGCTTCCAGCTGTGAGTAGGCGTTTCGAGAGGCAATTAGAGGGGTTCGAAGGGATAATTAGGGGGTCCTAGCGGCTATTCCCTCGAGTTGCGGTATTTGCGCTATTTGCGTAAGTTGCGCTATTTGCGTAATTTGCGGCATTTGCGTAATTTTTTTTTCGGTTTCCTAGGGCTAATTAGGGGCTTCCAACGGGCAATTAGAGGGCTCCTAGGTGTAATTAATGGCTTCCAGCTGTGAGTAGGCGTTTCGACAGGCAATTAGAGGGGTTCGAAGGGATAATTAGGGGGTCCGAGCGGCTATTCCCTCGAGTTGCGGTATTTGCGCTATTTGCGTAAGTTGCGCTATTTGCGGCATTTGCGTAATTTTTTTTTCGGTTTCCTAGGGCTAATTAGGGGCTTCCAACGGGCAATTAGAGGGCTCCTAGGTGTAATTAATGGCTTCCAGCTGTGAGTAGGCGTTTCTGCAGGCAATTAGAGGGGTTCGAAGGGATAATTAGGGGGTCCTAGCGGCTATTCCCTCGAGTTGCGGTATTTGCGCTATTTGCGTAAGTTGCGCTATTTGCGTAATTTGCGGCATTTGCGGAATTTTTTTTTCGGTTTCCTAGGGCTAATTAGGGGCTTCCAACGGGCAATTAGAGGGCTCCTAGGTGTAATTAATGGCTTCCAGCTGTGAGTAGGCGTTTCGTGCAGGCAATTAGAGGGGTTCGAAGGGATAATTAGGGGGTCCTAGCGGCTATTCCCTCGAGTTGCGGTATTTGCGCTATTTGCGTAAGTTGCGCTAATTTGCGGCATTTGCGTAATTTTTTTTTCGGTTTCCTAGGGCTAATTAGGGGGCTTCCAACGGGCAATTAGAGGGCTCCTAGGTGTAATTAATGGCTTCCAGCTGTGAGAAGGCGTTTCGAGACGCAAGTAGAGGGGTTCGAAGGGATAATTAAGGGGTGCTAGAGGCTAATCCCTCGAGTTGCGATATTTGCGCTTTTTGCCTCGAGTTGCGGTATTTGCGGCATTTGCGTAATTTTTTTTTGCGGTTTCCTAGGATAATTAGGGGCTTCCAACGGGCAATTAGAGGGCTCCTAGGTGTAATTAATGGCTTCCAGCTGTGAGAAGGCGTTTCGAGAGGCAAGTAGAGGGGTTCGAAGGGATAATTAAGGGGTGCTAGAGGCTAATCCCTCGAGTTGCGGTATTTGCGCTATTTGCGTAAGTTGCGGCATTTGCGTAATTTTTTTTTCCGGTTTCCTAGGGCTAATTAGGGGCTTCCAACGGGCAATTAGAGGGCTCCTAGGTGTAATTAATGGCTTCCAGCTGTGAGTAGGCGTTTCTAGAGGCAATTAGAGGGGTTCGAAGGGATAATTAAGGTGTGCTAGATGCTAATCCCTCGAGTTGCGGTATTTGCGCAACTGCAACTTGCTGGCCACACTTGTTTTGATGCAGCCCAGGAAGCGTTAGCGCTCTGCCCTGCGAGATCACTCTGGCTGCTCAAGTCCAGCTTCTCATCTACTACCACCCTGAAGTCCTTCTCCTCAGGACTGCTATCTAATCATTCTCCCCTCCGCCTGGATATTGTGTCTGGCTTTGTGCTGACAGAATCTGTTTACTTTTTAGTTAGTCATTTTCTGCGTTGCCTTGTATTTGAATCAGTGCAATGGATTTTCAGTGTTCAGTTTTTTCAACAAGTGTGTGTGAATCCTACCACTGCAGAGCCAATATAAGTTTTGACAAGCTGCAGCCACTGGGTAAGTGGTGGTGTGTCAGGAATCTAAAAACGTCTTCCCTTTGTTTCAGTGTTTTAGTCCTAGAAATTTTGCCTGTTATTTCTGTTATAAGCCATACTGTTGTGCAGCTCCGTAAGTGTATCTTCTGAGACGTGATATTTGAAACATATTTTAATTATCATCAATAACAATTATTTTTTCTTCCATGATGGTAACTTTTATTTCTCTTCTCTGCTGACAGACCCCCAAAGTAAGTAGAAAGAAAACACAAACCGGAAGCTGTTGCAGATTTTGAACGTCAAGCAAGACCTTCCTGCTTTAATGTTTGGGGTAGTTTTTGTTATTTTTTCCTTGTAAATGGAACATCAAGAAATGCATTTTTTTATTCAGCTGAAAGCTGGAGATCTCTCCATAATCGTGAATTCAAAACCTGGATCTTTAACGAAAATCCATATCCACATCCAGAATCACCAATAACTTTACTTATGACATATATAATTTTCATTGTGTACTGTGATAAGACAATAGGTCTGTTCTACTGATGTAAGCTTCTTGCCACTCTTATTTCCCTGGACATCCAAACAACAAAACCCGGGCCCCGAAACCATAAAACGCTTGTTTTGCTGATTTTCTGAGCCTGCTCTGAGAGCTCTTCACCCCCCACCTCCTCCCATTTAATTTGCTGAACACCGAGTTCTTGACAAAATGAGAACCCATTTTTATATGCTTGGATGCTCTGAAGTAGCTGCATGTCTTTCAGCTTGCTTCTGGGCACTTTTTCCGTCCTCTTTAGAAGAAGCACTGCTCAAACCAGTATTTTCTTTCTGATGCCTTCTGCACGTGGTTTTACTTTAGTTTTTTCTTGTCTAGTGGCTGCAGAGATACAGTTACTGGTGCCTGGGCTGTTGCTGTGTTTTGCTTTCTCCTGGCAGAGCCCTGGGGATAATTTCCCGTCTCTTGCACCAACCCTGGTGCTTGTCCCTTGCACTGAGCGTTATGTGCCAACATCTGCAGCCCCAAGCCACACAGCAGGTCTCCAGTGTCACTTTCTCCGAGCCATGGAGCACATTTCCCCATCCCCTGCTCTGTGCTCTGCACGATATCTGCCTTTCCCTTGCCATCATCCACAGTCCAAAACTCTCCCCCACTCTTGTCCTTACACACGGGGAATTTTCCCTCAGCCCTCACCCTTAGCTACAGCCTCAGACCTTGCCCTGAGCTGTGGGGCACCTTGCCCCCCCCCCCCCAGCTGTGCTGCCAAGCCCCTGTCCGTCACCGCATCTGTTCCTTAGCCTAAGTCCTTCTGAGCCCACCCAGTACACCTTGGCTTCAGAGCCCTCTTCCACCCGCGACCCCTGCCGCACACGCTGTTCTACCCATGGCACCCTGCTAGCCTCACCTGCTGCCCACCCTGCTCTGGTCCTTAAATATTGCAGACTTTTTTTGAATAGGAAGTCTTTTCTGAATAACCAGTGAGTAAAGAGTGTTGAGGCAAACAGCAACGAACTTTGCTTGTGACACACAGCATGAAACCTGCTCTAGTGTGAGGCAATTTGACCCCAGAGGAGCTGCCCCTGTTCCATGATTTTCCCGCCAGAGTCTCTGCCTCGCTGGGACTGGTGCTGGTTCTGAGCACACAGCCCGTGACTCAGCTTCCTTCTGCTACTGGATGCTTTTAATCCTCCAGAGTGTTCAGCTCAAGATTCAGGGCCCTTTCCACAAGTCAGAGTAGACACAAAGCCATTGCATTGCATCCTTAGGCATTTTGAGCTGATAAGCTAAGGTGGAAAACAAATTCCTTTGTGCCCAAAACTCTCATTGTTTTGTTAACTGGGGA
Organism: Apus apus; assembly: GCF_020740795.1. Classification (NCBI taxonomy): domain Eukaryota; kingdom Metazoa; phylum Chordata; class Aves; order Apodiformes; family Apodidae; genus Apus; species Apus apus. The sequence continues at coordinate 14,842 of NW_026248839.1, read as the reverse complement.
GTAGTTTCTCCAGTTTCTCATAAAGTATTTACAGTGTCTTATTACTGTAAAAGTAGACCAGGACTCTTTTCTCTTTTCTGCACAGCCCCTGCTGGACTTGAAATTGCCCATCCTGGACCTTCTTCCATATTTGTAGAATCCAACTACATGCGGTGCTCTGAAGAGCCACGGATGCCTCTCCTGAGGCCGTCTTGCCACAAGGGACAATCACCCACGTACGTATTTCTGCCATAACTAGGATCTGCTTTTGTAAGAGTGTAGCTCTTTTCCTCTCCCCACATATTCCTCCCTTTTCCCCTTTCCAGGAAACCTGTTCCAGTTTTAATTTCCAACCTTTCAATCTCTCTTCCTTATTCTCCTTCTTTTTCTTCTCTTTGGGCCATGGAGGGGGTGTAACAGAAAGCAGTTCTACCCTCTGCTTTGTGATTCATCCTGACCACAAAACCAGCTCGTCTGACAGCAGTTTTCTAGATGCCTAGGACTGCCTGATCCACAAATACTCTGACAGCAAAGCTTAGCTAGGATTTTGAAGGATCATCCCTCCTTTTGTTAACAAAAGGCCAGAAGTAGTATCTCTGGCCCTACAGGCCTATCAGCCTGACCTCAGACCCAGGAATGATGCTGAAGAAGCTCATCTTGAGCTAGCTCCCATGGCAAGTGCAGGAGTTTATGAAAAGGAGTACTTGCTTTACCATACTGGCCTCTTTCTATGACCACGTCACCCATCTATTGGATGAAGGGGGGAAGGCTGTGGATGATGTATACCATTACTTTGGTGAGGCTGTGGACACCATCTCCAGCTGCATCTTCTGGTGAAGAAGATGAATCATGGCATAGACAAGTGTTCTGTTCTCTGCGCACAAAACTGGCTGGATGGTTGCTGGTCAATAGGGATTTCCCTCATGGCTCAGTGTTGTCCAGGGTCTTTATCAAGGATCTGGATGAGGAGATGGAGTGCAGCCTCAGTAAGTGTAGACAATACCACATTGGGTGAGCGTGTTGATCTGCTCGAGTGCAGGAAGGCTCTGCAGAGGGATCTGGACAGGCTGGAACCATGGGCCAAGGCCAGAGAGGTTCAATCAAGCCATGTGCTTGGTCCCTCATTTAGGTCACAACAACAAAATTAGCCTTGTTTGTATGGTAAATCCAAAATATAGCGTATTTCTTTCAGTCAGATAACTTTGTGCCACAAAGGATATTTTCCTGTCCCAACAAGAAAAGTGCATATTCATTCTTACTGAGATACTGCTCACCTTGTGGCACAGATATAGCTTTCTCTTTTTTTGACATTTAATCTCCTGAATTTGGCCCAGCATTAAATTTTGGCTTCTCTACACCAGAAATAGCAGCTTCTAGGTACACGTTCTAACCTTGGTGCATGGGAAGGAGATACATTTTGATTGACAGTTAAGGAGTCATTGAGAACCTCTTCATGCCCACAAAACCAACCCAACCACCCTGCAATAAGCACTTCAGGAACTGCGAAAGGTCTAGTCACCAAACGCCCTCTCAAAATCCCACCTGGACTGGCAGAAAAGCACGGGGGCTTCACCTCACTTGCTGTTGGATGAATGTCATGGGTTGTTCCCAAACAGGACAAACACCACTTGCCTGGAAGTACGTTGTGTATTCACGTCACCACAGGGTGGTTATGCTTTTCCTTTGCTAACCCCTGGGACAGCAGTCGATGCCTTTAGAGTTTCCTCTGGCAGGGCTGATGTACCTCTGGGAGACGTGCAATCTTGCCAAGGCAAGGACAACACTTGGGTAACACCCACTTGCACTCATGAGGGGCCAATGCATGAGCTTTCCTCTCAAAAGAGAGCATGGAGAGGAGACAGCTGCGTTTGAAGCATTACCCCACCCAAACAGATTTTATACACTCTTAGCATCACGATGCACAACCTACCAGCACTTCCCTCTTCATATACGTCTATTAAAGGAATTTCCGGTCATGGTACAGCCTGCCAGCTGGAATAGATAATGCATCTGAAAAAAAGGATTTCGTCATCTCTTCTCCCTGAAAGGTTAAGTACCGCTCTTCCGGAGTCTTTTCCCAGAACACAGGCTTACTTGAGAGGATCGTGATACATTTTCTTTTTGTTAAATGCCATTTCTGAGACATTGGATTGAAAGAATCCCCTGCTAAACAGGCTGTCCTTTAGATATATGTGTTTTAGTATTGGAGTTTACTTTAGACATGCCTGGGACTCCCCCCTTCCCTAGTTCTCTAACACTGATTTTCAAAATGGGGCTCAGACTGAATGAACCATCAGTGATCAACTCCTGGTGCAAACGTTGTTGGGCTGAACCAAGTTTTACCCTATGTCAAAATTTATGACCTCTCTCTATAAGCAGCACCACTGCAGGTCCTCGGCTGAAGCGTTTAAGAGAAACAGTTGTAATTTTAAGGGTAGGGGGAAGATTGTTAAGTTTGTAGCTGAGCCTTAACCTCTGCTCAAAGGTAGGGTAAGATAGGTTACTAGAGGAGATCAGTTTCCTCTGCACGTCAGTATCTGTGCTGTAGCCTTTGTTCAGTGTGGGGCTGTTTCCTCAGAGGTTGGATGTTGGTGTTGAGAGGTGAACGTTCTTGATTTTAGGGTTACACTCTCCAAAAGGTTATATATATAAAACCGTTTTTTAAATTTCTTGCCCGTAATCTTTATACAATAACTTTATGAACTGGTCTTCACTAATTTTGCCAGGATTTAATCTTTTTTCTCTTTAACTTTTTTATGCATGTCAGTTGGGCCAGTTTTTTAACCTCCAACCTCTTCACAGTAGTGCTGGGTGACCTCAGATGTCTTTGCCAACCATGGTGACTCTGTGATTAACTTCTCTCACTGTCACACTCTCCAACTTTAACACTTTTACTGTTTTAAACGTTCTCAACATCCTCCAGCTTTCACAAGTTCTCTGCCACAGAGTGAACTCTCAAAAGTCTATGATCTGCAAATAAGGACCAAACAAAATAGTAGGGTTAAGTTTCTAGAGGAAAACATCTAAGATTAAGGCTCTAGGGCTTAGGGTCTAGTGTCACCCATTTAGGCTGTAGCCTTAAGGTTCTAGTGTCTGGAGTTAAGTGACCAGCGTCAAGTCTGCAGTGTATAGGGAACACAGTCTAAGGTTTATACAATAGGCTTAAGACTCTGCAGTTAGATATCCGGCATCTGGAGATAAGTGCCCAGGTTGAAGAGTCTAGGTTTCGTATCTAGGATTAAGGATCTAGGGTCCAGTGTCTAGGTTTTAAACTGCAGGCTTCAGGGTCTAGAGATAAAGGTTTCGGATCTGGAGTTAAGTGCCTAGGATCAAGACTGAAGTGTCTACGGTACAGTAACTGGGTTGTAGAGTTTAGTGTTTACATGGTAGTCTTAAGGGGCTAGAGTTACGCATCTAGGGTCAGGAGAAAAGTGCCCAGGGTAATAGGTCTGGCCTCTGGGGATTAGTATTTAGGATTAAGGTCCAGTGTCAAAGTTTTATGAGGTAGGCTTAGCGGGCTAGTGTTAAGTGTTTTGAGTCTAGAGTTAAGTGACCACGGTCAAGTGTCCAGTCTGTAGAGTTTAGACCATAGGCTTAAAGGTCTAGAGTTAGGTTTCTGGGGTCTGGACATAAGTGCCAAGGGTCAAGGGTCTAGTGTCTAGGGTTTAGGCTGTAGGCTTCAGGGTCTACAGTTACAGCTCTAGGAACTGGATTTTAGTGGCATTTAAGACTACAGCCTATAAACTAGACACTAAAATGTAGGAATTGTATCCTAGACCCTTAACCCTAGGTACTAAACACTAGACCTTTGAACTTGGGCACTGAACTTCTGACCCTAGAGCTTTAAGAAAACATTTTCAACAATACTCACTTGAAACTAGATACTGGACCCTGGAAAGAAGAGCCTTGACCCTGGGCTCTTGGCTCCGGACCCAAAAGGCATAACTCTAAATCCTTAAGCCTACAGTCTAAAGACTAGACAGTGGAACCTTGACTCTGGGCACTTAACACAAGGCCCCGGACACCTTACTCTAGACCCTTAAGCCTAAAGGCTAAACTTAATCTACTGTACAATTAATGTTAGATACTAAACACCAGATGCTATCCCCTTGACCTTGAGATCTGAACTCTAGACCCTACTCCCTGAAATCTAAACCCTTAATACTACAGCTTAAACCTTAGAAGCAGGCACTTAAATGTTGGACCCTCGACACTAGGCCCTGGACCCTGATCACTTGGTTCCAGACTCAAACAACTCTAGACACTTAAGGCTAAATCATAAATCCCAGACACTAGAGATTGGTACCTTAATAACTGATACTTAACTCGGGACCACGGCAAATTCTGCCCTGAGGCTCAGGCTGGACCCTGGGCAGGCAGGGAGGGTCCCAGTAACAGTTTGCTCAGTAGGATGGTGTCCAAATGAAAAAGTGTCCGAGCGGGCCTCAGGGAGGAGGGAAGGCGCCCACCTGCTGCAGTCGCCACCGTTTATAGCTCCTGACCCACCGTTCCAGTCAGTGTCACTGTCCAGAGACCCACTTTAAAGCGGTGACTGCCAGGGGCACAGGATGGCTTTTCGTCCATCATTTATGTCCCGGACCACAGTTGTTGTTTTGGGTTCAGTTGTCCTTGAGAAGCAAGTCTGTTTTAGTTCGTTAGCTGGGGATAATCAGGAGAGGCCTTCGCTGGCTTAAAAGACATTCTGTTTAGACTTTTGAGGGGAAGAATAGAAGATTTTCCCATATCTCAACCCGTGGTTTTTACGGCAGCAAGGAGTAAAGTCAAGTTTTTTGTGCATAAATGTATATTATATATGGATTCCTGCACAAAACCTTCTCCTCCACATTTGATCCTCACCCTCCCTAGGTGTTGGCTGGAATAGACATATGCATGAACAAGGGAACAACTCCCACACAGGACAAGTACACACACGTCCAACAATCCAACACATCCCCAAAAGCTCCACGATTACCAGTCACCACTAGTTTCAACAAACAAGCCGAACTCAGCCTTAATATAACCTCGAAAACACTTAAATTTAAACAATCATCTAATTTAAATTGCATTCTTATCAACATGTCAAACTCTTTTTATTTTTGACAGTCAGATTGTTCAATGGTTATTATCGAAGCAGAATAGAGCATTTATGTTGTAATTCAGTCTTGAATCCCAGCTGCAGTATCAGAGTCGAGCAGTGGGAATCTTGAATGAAGTCGTCTTACAAGAGCACAGTCCATTCAGGAAGGACATAACAGTAACTATACATGGGTACAAGACTAGGAAAAGAAAAATTGCTGTTATTATAACACAAAGTCAAATTTCAATTTTACTGGGAAAAGAAAAGAAAAATAGAGTATTTACGGACAAATTTGAACAAAGTTCTTGTCACTTCAGTGAGTTCTGTAATAATGTTCTAAATATTTACGTCAAAGATAATATATTGCAAATAGCAAATCAAAAGCAAGTACAGAAGGAGACAATATTACAGAGCACCTTGTTTAGGCCATGGGGTGATCAGTCCCACATCGGTCTCAAAATAAATCCTCTGGATTCCAGTAGCAGGCTGATCAGGCCTGGTAGTCTCACCAGGATGTCTCTGGCTCTTTAAGATGTAATGTTTTGCAATATGGTCTCTAACATAATTAGACATAAATACAAATTTATACAAAAAATGAAATACCATTTTACTCGAAATGAATTATCCATCTTGTACTGATTTGGTTTTGCTTGTCATTTAAATCAGATGCCACCCATGTATTTGAATTCACCGGTGTTTCTTAGGTAAGCTTGACCTTACCAAAGTGCGGCAAATTTGCCAGGACAATTTGTCCAGGAAGGAGAGGAGTTTTACATTGCTTAAAAGACTTTTTATTTTTTTTGTGATCTTGAGTGGGTTACTCAGGGAAAAAGGCTTTCAGGTGAGGGCACCTGTTCAAACCCACTTATTATTTATTGTAGTGACTGCACACATTAACCTGTCATCCCATTTTTACTCCTGTGGGCGAATATGGCATTTAATTAACCCATCATTGCATTCCAGTATTTCATTGCCTTTTGAGTAGTATTTAACATTAAATGTCCATTGAATACCTTACCTCTTAGCCCACTGTTGTACAAGTTGTGAGGTGAAGTCAGTTCCATTGTCAGATTGGATATTTGTGGGTTTAGGTAGTATTCCAAAGACCTTTTCTAAGAAGCACACCGTGTTTTCACTATTTGCCTTAGAAACAGCTTCGGCACAGGTCAATCCTGACAACAGTTCCACCATCAGAATCACATTTTATTTCCTGGTCTTAAGAAGGGACCGATGTTGTCCACCTGCCATGCGGAACACAAGGTTTTTCCTTCCCTGATATGCAGACTGTCGGTTGCTAGGGGAGGTTCCCCAAGTCTTATTTTGCAAAGTTCACATGAGGAGATGACTATTTTGCACTGCTCAAGAGTGACTTGCCACCCACGGGCTTGTGCCTCTTTATACAGAACGAAGATTTCTGAATGGCCCATTTACAGTAAAACCATTAGTGCAATCTTTTCCATTCCTGATTTTTCTCTGTGATAGCTAATCCGATTTCCTTCACATCAATACTAGCTGGCTCACCAAAATAGTTATTCCACTTACTGGGTTCATGTTTTCGAATACCTTGGTGTGAAGGTACCCATCCTACATGAAAATTAGGATTCTTTTTGGCAATTTTCAGAATTATTTGCCACTTCTGTTTATGCCAGAAGGGCACTCAATTAATTTCCCAATTGTTACTTTTCCAGAAAGTAATCCCTTTTGCACATCCTTTAAAAACAACAAAGGAGATTGTGTAAATGTACACAACGTCCTTGGAGACCTTTTCTTTTAGTAAAACATTAAGAACATCGTCCAATTCTCCCACTTGGGCGTTGCCTTATCTTGGTTTATTATTTGTTCGCCTGTGGCAGGTTTAACTGTAGCAGATTTGAACAAACAAGTTTTCCCTTCTCTTAGGGATAAAGCATCTTGCTTTCTCCAATACTGGAAGGTTCCTAGTATTCCTTGTTCTTTCTTATTGGTGGGTACCTTTATCACTCCTAAGTTAGATAAAGTATCGGAAGGACTATTCCAGGTCCCCCTTTCCATCTTATTGGCAGCAATTTTGCCTCTTGGGATTGAGGTTGCTTTTTCTCTTCAGGGATTTCTATTTGCATATCGGTTAGATGCTTGATGAAAGCATCATAAACTGCTTTTACCTCCCCCTCACTCTGGCCCCCTACAGCAAATCATGTATGTATTTATAGATTTTTATACCTTGGAATTATTTCTGATTTCTGTAATGTTTTCCAGTAAACACGCAAGAGCGTGATGAGCTAGTGTGGGTCAGTGTTTATATCCCTGGGGCAAACTTGTGAAAGTGTACTGCACCCCATTCCAAGAGAAGGCGAAACACTTCTGGTCCATAGGATCAACAGGGATTTGAAGAACATATCCTTTCTGTCCAGGGAGGCCAGCACTGGGTGTGCTGCTTCCTGGATCTCTAGCATCAGATCAGCAATGTTTGGTACAGCAGGTGTGAGTGCATCTGTATTGGCATTCAATTTCCTGTAGTCGACTGTCATCCTCCATTTATCATTGGGTTTACTTATAGGCCAAATTGCGGAGTTAAAAGTTGAATGACAGGGCAAAATAGTGCCCTTTTGTTTTAGATCAGGAATGACCTCCTTGATGCCTTCCTTAGCATCAGCAGGAACAGAATATTATTTAAAACTTGTGATCCTGATTTATGGCAGACGGGGAGCACGTTGTAACAACCTCAGCTTTAGTGTGGGTGTGCGAAAATCCCAGTATAGACCGTTCTCATCTCTCCACGCTCGGCCCAAGAGAACATCCATTCCTAAAAAATTGTAAGGAGTGTCACTCAATCATTTCACTCCGAATCTGTTCTTTCTCTCTTGGGAGTTTTAAAGTGTCTTTACATGTTTCTTGTAAAGCTGAGCTACCAAATGCTCTTCTTACATATTTAGGCTTTTTAGTCTGTTTAATACCACATTGTTCAGCTACATCAGCTTTCAGCGTGGAAATCTGTGCTCATCTCCCCTCCACAAATGTTACAGGATAGCTTCTTGGCCCAACAGCACAAGTTAGCTCCAAGTCCCCATTTTTGTTTTGAACTAATCGTAGTACATTCTGCCAATCTTTTGGAGGGTTGGAAGCTTTAGGAGTTTATTGTCATTTTCCTGTTAATAATTTTCATTTCCTATGTCAAAATTCTGGTTTTCCTCTCCCCCTTCTCTTTTTCTTTCTTTTTGATTTTTTTCTTGGAAGAAGGAGGGCTGCTTAGTTTTCCTACTTCTTGGGTTTTTACCCTGGATCTGTCTCGAACTAGACATTGAGCTTGGCCGTGCAAGCCAGCTTTCTACCAGGTCTTTCAGAAGCTGATAAGAATAATCCTGATACAAAGTTTCCACCGTAAGCTTAGCCTAGGGCCCTTTTTCGTCACCTCGAGATGAAGCACTTTTGTTTTCAGTTTACCTGCTTTTATGGGTGCTGTTGGAACCTTTATCCCTGATGTTTACCCTTGACCCAGGGAACTTAACTCCAGAACGCAGACTCCGCGGTCTAAACCTTAAGGCTGCTGTCTAAACCCTAGACACTACACCATAGATAATGGACCATAGACACTGGACCTTTGACCATGGTCACTTAAGTCCGCACTCCAAAATCTTAACCCTACGTCATAAACTCTAGACGCGGAAGCGTTACCAAATTCTAGACCGTGGGCACTTAACTCCAGACCATAAACCCTTAAGCCTAGATATGAACTCTAGACACTAGAGCCTTTACCCTAGGTACTGAACTCCAGACCTTAGACCTTGAAGTCTAGGCCCTTAAGCCTTTACTCTAAAACCTACACACTAGACTTTAGACACTTGAACCTGGACGCTAGACTCTTGACCCTGGGCACCTGTCTCCAGACCACAGACTCCTATCTCTAGACCTTTAAGCCTACTTTCTAAACCCTAGACACTGAACACTTGACCGTCGTCATTTAAATCCACACTCAAAACCATTAAACGTAGACTCCTAAGCCTACATAATATCATAGGGGCTGGAAGGGACCTCGAAAGACCATTTAGTCCAACCCCCAGCGGAAGAGCAGGGTCACGTAGAGTAAATCACACAGGAAGGCCTCCAGGGAGGTTTTGAATATCTCCAGGGAAGGACACTCAACAACCTCTCTGGGCAAGCTGTTCCAGTGCTCTGTCACTCTCACAGTAAAAAAATTTTTCCTGATATTCACCTCCTAAGCTCGAATTTGTATCCGTTACTCCTTATGATTTCACTGGTCATCACTGAAAAAAGCGTAAATCCATCTTCTTGACACTCATCATTTACGTATTTGTAAACATTGATGAGATCACCCAACACACCACAAACCCTAGACTGAGACTCTAAAACACGGACACTAGAGCCTTAAGCCTAGACTGCAAAATCTAGACCCATAAGCCTAGACAATTATGAAAAGGGTTACTTTGGGTTTTGGGGTAGGGTTAGGGTTAGGGTTTAGGGTTAGGGTTAGGGTTAGGGTTAGGGTTAGGGTTAGGGTTAGGGTTAGGGTTAGGGTTAGGGTTAGGGTTAGGGTTAGGGTTAGGGTTAGGGTTAGGGTTAGGGTTAGGGTTAGGGTTAGGGTTAGGGTTAGGGTTAGGGTTAGGGTTAGGGTTAGGGTTAGGGTTAGGGTTAGGGTTAGGGTTAGGGTTAGGGTTAGGGTTAGGGTTAGGGTTAGGGTTAGGGTTAGGGTTAGGGTTAGGGTTAGGGTTAGGGTTAGGGTTAGGGTTAGGGTTAGGGTTAGGGTTAGGGTTAGGGTTAGGGTTAGGGTTAGGGTTAGGGTTAGGGTTAGGGTTAGGGTTAGGGTTAGGGTTAGGGTTAGGGTTAGGGTTAGGGTTAGGGTTAGGGTTAGGGTTAGGGTTAGGGTTAGGGTTAGGGTTAGGGTTAGGGTTAGGGTTAGGGTTAGGGTTAGGGTTAGGGTTAGGGTTAGGGTTAGGGTTAGGGTTAGGGTTAGGGTTAGGGTTAGGGTTAGGGTTAGGGTTAGGGTTAGGGTTAGGGTTAGGGTTAGGGTTAGGGTTAGGGTTAGGGTTAGGGTTAGGGTTAGGGTTAGGGTTAGGGTTAGGGTTAGGGTTAGGGTTAGGGTTAGGGTTAGGGTTAGGGTTAGGGTTAGGGTTAGGGTTAGGGTTAGGGTTAGGGTTAGGGTTAGGGTTAGGGTTAGGGTTAGGGTTAGGGTTAGGGTTAGGGTTAGGGTTAGGGTTAGGGTTAGGGTTAGGGTTAGGGTTAGGGTTAGGGTTAGGGTTAGGGTTAGGGTTAGGGTTAGGGTTAGGGTTAGGGTTAGGGTTAGGGTTAGGGTTAGGGTTAGGGTTAGGGTTAGGGTTAGGGTTAGGGTTAGGGTTAGGGTTAGGGTTAGGGTTAGGGTTAGGGTTAGGGTTAGGGTTAGGGTTAGGGTTAGGGTTAGGGTTAGGGTTAGGGTTAGGGTTAGGGTTAGGGTTAGGGTTAGGGTTAGGGTTAGGGTTAGGGTTAGGGTTAGGGTTAGGGTTAGGGTTAGGGTTAGGGTTAGGGTTAGGGTTAGGGTTAGGGTTAGGGTTAGGGTTAGGGTTAGGGTTAGGGTTAGGGTTAGGGTTAGGGTTAGGGTTAGGGTTAGGGTTAGGGTTAGGGTTAGGGTTAGGGTTAGGGTTAGGGTTAGGGTTAGGGTTAGGGTTAGGGTTAGGGTTAGGGTTAGGGTTAGGGTTAGGGTTAGGGTTAGGGTTAGGGTTAGGGTTAGGGTTAGGGTTAGGGTTAGGGTTAGGGTTAGGGTTAGGGTTAGGGTTAGGGTTAGGGTTAGGGTTAGGGTTAGGGTTAGGGTTAGGGTTAGGGTTAGGGTTAGGGTTAGGGTTAGGGTTAGGGTTAGGGTTAGGGTTAGGGTTAGGGTTAGGGTTAGGGTTAGGGTTAGGGTTAGGGTTAGGGTTAGGGTTAGGGTTAGGGTTAGGGTTAGGGTTAGGGTTAGGGTTAGGGTTAGGGTTAGGGTTAGGGTTAGGGTTAGGGTTAGGGTTAGGGTTAGGGTTAGGGTTAGGGTTAGGGTTAGGGTTAGGGTTAGGGTTAGGGTTAGGGTTAGGGTTAGGGTTAGGGTTAGGGTTAGGGTTAGGGTTAGGGTTAGGGTTAGGGTTAGGGTTAGGGTTAGGGTTAGGGTTAGGGTTAGGGTTAGGGTTAGGGTTAGGGTTAGGGTTAGGGTTAGGGTTAGGGTTAGGGTTAGGGTTAGGGTTAGGGTTAGGGTTAGGGTTAGGGTTAGGGTTAGGGTTAGGGTTAGGGTTAGGGTTAGGGTTAGGGTTAGGGTTAGGGTTAGGGTTAGGGTTAGGGTTAGGGTTAGGGTTAGGGTTAGGGTTAGGGTTAGGGTTAGGGTTAGGGTTAGGGTTAGGGTTAGGGTTAGGGTTAGGGTTAGGGTTAGGGTTAGGGTTAGGGTTAGGGTTAGGGTTAGGGTTAGGGTTAGGGTTAGGGTTAGGGTTAGGGTTAGGGTTAGGGTTAGGGTTAGGGTTAGGGTTAGGGTTAGGGTTAGGGTTAGGGTTAGGGTTAGGGTTAGGGTTAGGGTTAGGGTTAGGGTTAGGGTTAGGGTTAGGGTTAGGGTTAGGGTTAGGGTTAGGGTTAGGGTTAGGGTTAGGGTTAGGGTTAGGGTTAGGGTTAGGGTTAGGGTTAGGGTTAGGGTTAGGGTTAGGGTTAGGGTTAGGGTTAGGGTTAGGGTTAGGGTTAGGGTTAGGGTTAGGGTTAGGGTTAGGGTTAGGGTTAGGGTTAGGGTTAGGGTTAGGGTTAGGGTTAGGGTTAGGGTTAGGGTTAGGGTTAGGGTTAGGGTTAGGGTTAGGGTTAGGGTTAGGGTTAGGGTTAGGGTTAGGGTTAGGGTTAGGGTTAGGGTTAGGGTTAGGGTTAGGGTTAGGGTTAGGGTTAGGGTTAGGGTTAGGGTTAGGGTTAGGGTTAGGGTTAGGGTTAGGGTTAGGGTTAGGGTTAGGGTTAGGGTTAGGGTTAGGGTTAGGGTTAGGGTTAGGGTTAGGGTTAGGGTTAGGGTTAGGGTTAGGGTTAGGGTTAGGGTTAGGGTTAGGGTTAGGGTTAGGGTTAGGGTTAGGGTTAGGGTTAGGGTTAGGGTTAGGGTTAGGGTTAGGGTTAGGGTTAGGGTTAGGGTTAGGGTTAGGGTTAGGGTTAGGGTTAGGGTTAGGGTTAGGGTTAGGGTTAGGGTTAGGGTTAGGGTTAGGGTTAGGGTTAGGGTTAGGGTTAGGGTTAGGGTTAGGGTTAGGGTTAGGGTTAGGGTTAGGGTTAGGGTTAGGGTTAGGGTTAGGGTTAGGGTTAGGGTTAGGGTTAGGGTTAGGGTTAGGGTTAGGGTTAGGGTTAGGGTTAGGGTTAGGGTTAGGGTTAGGGTTAGGGTTAGGGTTAGGGTTAGGGTTAGGGTTAGGGTTAGGGTTAGGGTTAGGGTTAGGGTTAGGGTTAGGGTTAGGGTTAGGGTTAGGGTTAGGGTTAGGGTTAGGGTTAGGGTTAGGGTTAGGGTTAGGGTTAGGGTTAGGGTTAGGGTTAGGGTTAGGGTTAGGGTTAGGGTTAGGGTTAGGGTTAGGGTTAGGGTTAGGGTTAGGGTTAGGGTTAGGGTTAGGGTTAGGGTTAGGGTTAGGGTTAGGGTTAGGGTTAGGGTTAGGGTTAGGGTTAGGGTTAGGGTTAGGGTTAGGGTTAGGGTTAGGGTTAGGGTTAGGGTTAGGGTTAGGGTTAGGGTTAGGGTTAGGGTTAGGGTTAGGGTTAGGGTTAGGGTTAGGGTTAGGGTTAGGGTTAGGGTTAGGGTTAGGGTTAGGGTTAGGGTTAGGGTTAGGGTTAGGGTTAGGGTTAGGGTTAGGGTTAGGGTTAGGGTTAGGGTTAGGGTTAGGGTTAGGGTTAGGGTTAGGGTTAGGGTTAGGGTTAGGGTTAGGGTTAGGGTTAGGGTTAGGGTTAGGGTTAGGGTTAGGGTTAGGGTTAGGGTTAGGGTTAGGGTTAGGGTTAGGGTTAGGGTTAGGGTTAGGGTTAGGGTTAGGGTTAGGGTTAGGGTTAGGGTTAGGGTTAGGGTTAGGGTTAGGGTTAGGGTTAGGGTTAGGGTTAGGGTTAGGGTTAGGGTTAGGGTTAGGGTTAGGGTTAGGGTTAGGGTTAGGGTTAGGGTTAGGGTTAGGGTTAGGGTTAGGGTTAGGGTTAGGGTTAGGGTTAGGGTTAGGGTTAGGGTTAGGGTTAGGGTTAGGGTTAGGGTTAGGGTTAGGGTTAGGGTTAGGGTTAGGGTTAGGGTTAGGGTTAGGGTTAGGGTTAGGGTTAGGGTTAGGGTTAGGGTTAGGGTTAGGGTTAGGGTTAGGGTTAGGGTTAGGGTTAGGGTTAGGGTTAGGGTTAGGGTTAGGGTTAGGGTTAGGGTTAGGGTTAGGGTTAGGGTTAGGGTTAGGGTTAGGGTTAGGGTTAGGGTTAGGGTTAGGGTTAGGGTTAGGGTTAGGGTTAGGGTTAGGGTTAGGGTTAGGGTTAGGGTTAGGGTTAGGGTTAGGGTTAGGGTTAGGGTTAGGGTTAGGGTTAGGGTTAGGGTTAGGGTTAGGGTTAGGGTTAGGGTTAGGGTTAGGGTTAGGGTTAGGGTTAGGGTTAGGGTTAGGGTTAGGGTTAGGGTTAGGGTTAGGGTTAGGGTTAGGGTTAGGGTTAGGGTTAGGGTTAGGGTTAGGGTTAGGGTTAGGGTTAGGGTTAGGGTTAGGGTTAGGGTTAGGGTTAGGGTTAGGGTTAGGGTTAGGGTTAGGGTTAGGGTTAGGGTTAGGGTTAGGGTTAGGGTTAGGGTTAGGGTTAGGGTTAGGGTTAGGGTTAGGGTTAGGGTTAGGGTTAGGGTTAGGGTTAGGGTTAGGGTTAGGGTTAGGGTTAGGGTTAGGGTTAGGGTTAGGGTTAGGGTTAGGGTTAGGGTTAGGGTTAGGGTTAGGGTTAGGGTTAGGGTTAGGGTTAGGGTTAGGGTTAGGGTTAGGGTTAGGGTTAGGGTTAGGGTTAGGGTTAGGGTTAGGGTTAGGGTTAGGGTTAGGGTTAGGGTTAGGGTTAGGGTTAGGGTTAGGGTTAGGGTTAGGGTTAGGGTTAGGGTTAGGGTTAGGGTTAGGGTTAGGGTTAGGGTTAGGGTTAGGGTTAGGGTTAGGGTTAGGGTTAGGGTTAGGGTTAGGGTTAGGGTTAGGGTTAGGGTTAGGGTTAGGGTTAGGGTTAGGGTTAGGGTTAGGGTTAGGGTTAGGGTTAGGGTTAGGGTTAGGGTTAGGGTTAGGGTTAGGGTTAGGGTTAGGGTTAGGGTTAGGGTTAGGGTTAGGGTTAGGGTTAGGGTTAGGGTTAGGGTTAGGGTTAGGGTTAGGGTTAGGGTTAGGGTTAGGGTTAGGGTTAGGGTTAGGGTTAGGGTTAGGGTTAGGGTTAGGGTTAGGGTTAGGGTTAGGGTTAGGGTTAGGGTTAGGGTTAGGGTTAGGGTTAGGGTTAGGGTTAGGGTTAGGGTTAGGGTTAGGGTTAGGGTTAGGGTTAGGGTTAGGGTTAGGGTTAGGGTTAGGGTTAGGGTTAGGGTTAGGGTTAGGGTTAGGGTTAGGGTTAGGGTTAGGGTTAGGGTTAGGGTTAGGGTTAGGGTTAGGGTTAGGGTTAGGGTTAGGGTTAGGGTTAGGGTTAGGGTTAGGGTTAGGGTTAGGGTTAGGGTTAGGGTTAGGGTTAGGGTTAGGGTTAGGGTTAGGGTTAGGGTTAGGGTTAGGGTTAGGGTTAGGGTTAGGGTTAGGGTTAGGGTTAGGGTTAGGGTTAGGGTTAGGGTTAGGGTTAGGGTTAGGGTTAGGGTTAGGGTTAGGGTTAGGGTTAGGGTTAGGGTTAGGGTTAGGGTTAGGGTTTGGGTTAGGGTTAGGGTTAGGG